>NW_028254365.1:0-62447 GCF_964263255.1 Lissotriton vulgaris | reverse complement strand
CGTACTCAAATGCTGGTTACGACCAGACAGAGATAATGACATTTTGAGATTTACAACTCCAGCAAGCATTGGTGTCTGGTCTAGAACATCGACTACATTTCCTTCAATTTCCCAAATGAGAAGACAGTGCTGAAGGAGGGACTGTCTAAGGGAGTGATCGCTTTAATATGTAGGACACTGATTAACACATGCTAGAGACTCCTGACCTCTTGGAAACATGGTGAGAGCAGAGCTTAATTCGGAAAAGAATAGGTGCCGGCCTAAAGTTTTCCAAGAAGCCCGCCGGTGACAGTGCCAAGTCTCGGTGTTGCTGAATACCACAGCTGTCGAGACTTTATTTCACTTCACGCCTCTTTCAATCAACAATATATTCCACCTACCCTCATATTGCACTCTAGGACTTTTTTGGATTTCTTTTAATCCCAGATTTCTCAATTAGACACTTTTTTCCAGTGTTTCAACTCCTTTTTCCCCTTTTTGCTGTTTTTCTCATTTGTTCTCGATCAAATTCTGATGTTTAATAAGTCCAGGCGATCAAAAAGTGTGCCTGTGGGCTCCACCTGCAGCCACTGGCTCAAGTTAAGCACTGGGTGAGAGGGAGACCTAGACCCCTATAGAACATAGTGGGGAAAGTTCTACAATACTCACCAGAGATGGGGTATGTGAAAATAATGCACATGTTAAAAAGGTAGACAATGGTAGGATGATGGTCAATACTATTTATTGATAATTTCTGCAGTACATGTGAAAAGGACTGTGAAACCGATGTTGCTGGGAATTATAGACCAATGGCATGCAAAACAAATATTTGAAATTATTATGCAATATTGTGCCGACAGAGGCATTCAGAGACATTGCTGGGCTATAGGTTAATGCAAAAGTACCACATTTACTATTAATCGCTTTTAAACAGATTGGTGCGTGGGGGCAGGGAATCACTGTTGTCAAGGTAGGGGCTGCACACAAAATTTTCCCAAAAATATAGGGTAAATGGATGTCCTTTTATGGGAACGTAAAGACACTAGACAGTAATGGGAAGCGCACAAATTCACGATTATAGTTGATACAATATGATCAGGTCTTAATTCGGCAAACAAATAAGCAAAAGTGATTGCCTTCCCCAAATCTGCTCAGATATGTCAGATTTGCCGCCACCATTGGACAGCTCTGTATCTGGAGACTCGACAGAAAAGCTAATGAGGATTAGGTTGGAAGGCAATCATAAGGCACTCTTTGCTCATGCAAGGTGATTTTAGAGGCTCAGCTGATATAGGGTAAAAACAACTTGATTAATTCATCTAACATCGCAGACAAATGGGTTATAGTAACCAAGGGGCTGAATTAAAACTGGGCTGTGTTGGTTCTTCATATCTCTTTGGATTGAAAAAAGTACTAAATAGAGAGAACAGAGTCATGAACAAACCCCCTTCTTGCACATACCAGCTCAAGACCCTACAGTGAGGACACCAAGAAAAGCCTATAAACAGCCATCTAGTTAGCAAAGAGCTACTATAAAGACAAAATCTGGGATGGAAAATGCTACTTACCTTATAAGCATCTGTTCGTGGCATATAGTCCTATAGATGCACATACCGTGCATAGTCTTGCTATCTAGTGTTGGGCCCAGATGTGTGCAATTTGTTTTACTTCAAAGAAGTCTTTCGAGTCACGAGGTACTGTGACCTCTCGTCTTAGCAATAATGCGCATGGTCATCAACTCCATTGTTAAGATTATTTTCCAGTATAACGGGTGAGGATGGAATGTGAAGCAAAGCGATGTGAATTTGAATTTAAAAGAATTTATAAAGCGCGCATACACCATGCGGTTTCTTGGCGCTGGGGGATACTAGTGCCGGGAGTACAGAGGGCTAGGGAGAGAAGGCTTGCTGGAACAGAAAGGTTTTAAGAGCCCTACGAAACTCCATATAGGAGTCAGAAAATCTAATTGGGGCGGAAGTGTGTTCCAGAAGGTGGGGGTACGAACAGAGAATTTCAAACCACCGGATCTGCTTTTCTTGAAGCGGGGATTGAAAGAAGGGATTTGGAAGAAGAGCGCAGGTCTCTAGTGGGCCAGTAGACTTTAATAGCAGAGGAGATAAAGACAGGGGCCTTGCCTGCACAAGCCTGAAAAGTCAGGCAACCCAGCTTAAAAAGAGCCCGCTGTTTGATGGGTAACCAGTGTCGTGATTTGAGTAGGGGGGAGGAGTGGTGGAACTTGGGAAGGCCGTATACCAGGCGGGAGGCCTGGTTCTGCAATAGCTGGAGGCGCTGGAAGGCGTAAGCGGGAACCCCGGTGTATATAATGTTCCCATAATCGATCTGAGACAGGACCATCGCTATTAAAATCAGCTTGAGTGCAGGAAGGGTTAAGAAACTGAAGATTTTCCGGATAATACGCAAAGTAAAAAAACAAGAAGAGACAATAGAACTAATGTGGGAGTGAAGTGTAAGGTGTTGGTTAAGTGTGATCCCAAGGGTTTTGACTGACTGTGAAGGAGAGGGAGAGGGGCCTAGGGAGGGGGGCAAGAAGGAAGGGGACCAGGGGTTGCGACTGCCACCGGTCAGGACCAACTCTGTCTTATCCGGGTTGAGTTTGAGGTGGTTAGAATTCATCCAGTCCCGGGTAAACAGCATGACCGATTGGAAGCTGTGAATGCCTGCTGAGGAAGGGGACAAATTAAAAATGAGTTGGAGGTCATCGGCGTAGTTATACACCGTGACCTCCATCTGCTGCAGGGCAAAAACAAGTGGGAAAATATAAAGGTTGAACAATAAGGGGGAAAGGGAGGACCCCTGGGGGACGCCGCACTGCACCTTACGGGGGAGGGCAGAGAAGTCGGCCAAATGGACGGCCTGGGTACGGTCACTCAGGAAGGAGCGGAGCCAGGCCAATATTGGGCCCCCCATGCCCGCCGCCTTGACACGGGAAAGAAGAATAGAATGATCAACCTTGTCAAAAGCGGCGGACGAGTCAAGGAGCACAAGAGCCTGAGGAATGTTAGCGTCCAGCCCCGCCCTAAGCTGATCCATGACCGAGTGCAAGGTGCAAGATAACCGCTTTCCTCCACAAAGGAGCTGAGTACCTGAGTGACGTACGACTCAAGGACCTTTCCCAAAAAAGGAAGAAGGGAGATGGGACGGTAGTTTGCCGGGGAAGCAGGGTCAGCCCCGGGTTTTTTTAAGATGGGGATGATGGTGGCGGTTTTGAAGGGGACAGGGACAACGCCCATAGTGAGGGAATCGTTCAAGAGGGTAAGGGGAGGGGAAGGACAATCTGAAAAAATCTGGCGCAAAATGTGAGCTGGGCAAATGTCAGCAGGGGAGCCAGATTTGACACGGCTGAGAAAAGGGAGAAAAGATTCTCTGGTCAATAAAGGAATGTGAGTGAGAGCGGACCGATTGGAAGGCGGTTGAAGGTCGCTGAAAGTGGGGCGGGGGGGGGGGGTAATATTGGCCTTGATGAGTGCGACTTTCTCAATGAAAAACTCACTGAGAGAGTCGCAGAGGTCCTGGGAAGGGGGAATTTTTGACGATGTCCTGTCAGATGAGGCCAGCTCACGAACAGTAGCAAAGATTTCTCTTGGCTGACTCAGCAGCCAGGATTCGCCTGGAGAAATATTCGGCCATGGCGGCAAGAATATCTCTTTTGTATTCGCTAAGAGTAGAAGTATAGGGTTGCTTGCGAATGGGACAATAGGCGAGCCTCCAGGCTCGCTCGGCTTGTCGCACCTCAAGTTTTTTTTGCTTTGAGGCCAGAACTAAACCACTTATTCGCATCATGAGCGCGTCCGACTGTGATGCGCTTCATGTGGGCTACTTGGTCGCAGGCCCTCGAGAGCCAGCGATTGAGGGTGGCTACTTGGGATGACACAGGCAAGCCAGCTAAGTCCGGGCAAGAAGTTGTCAACGAACCACACAGGGAAGGGATATCATGCCTATGTTAATGATATGCTTTGTTAGGCGCCTTGATGCCTTCGGGTTTTTGTCTGCACAATATAAATTTTATTCAAATCAAATCAATCTACTCTACACCAGTTCCTTGCCCAGGTGTTTCTGGGAAAGGAGGGAGTTTTGGTAAGACTAAGGTCCCAAAAAAATGAAATTAAGAAATGGTCGGACGACATGCAAGGCATAACAGTGGGGGCAGAGACTGGGGTGTTTAAAGTCCAAATTTGGTCCAGGGTATGACCTCGAGAGTGGGTGGGGGTGTGAACCTGTGAAACAAAGTTAAGGCTAAGAAGAAGCTGGGTAACATCTCTAGACATATTGTCTTCTGCAGGGTCATTGGGCCAAAAATTAAAATCCCCCAGAACTAAAACGGATGCATTGTTGATTACCAGAGTGGCTAGTAAGTCCTGGATAGCGGGGATGAAACAGGGGCTAGGCTGGGGCGGTCGGTAAACTAAGACACGTAATGGGGGCCAGGAAAGAAGCGGAACGCACAACCAGGCAATCTGATGCCAGAATCGTAGGAGAAGGAAGCATCTGAAAGTGGAGTCCTTTGCGAGCGATTAAGGCAACCCCGCCACCCAGCTTGCCCTTTGGGCGGTCAGCGCGAATTAAGAAGTAGGGGGCCGGTAGAGCCGCAAGGACGCTTGGCAGGGAGTCTGAACGAAACCATGTTTCAGTCAGAAACAGGAGGTCCGGTTTATTAGAGTCCAAAAAATTAAATAACTCAAGTTGGTGCTTGACTGCAGACCTAGTGTTCAAAAGGAAGGCCGAGATGGTGGAAGGGGAAGTGGAGGAAGGGGGAGGGAACCAAAGGAAAAGAGGACAGGGAAGGTAGGGAATCGGGGAGGGAGGGAGGGCAAGGGTCGGGCTACGCCAAGTGCCAGGGCCCATAGCAACGTCGCAGGGTGAAGTGGCCAAGAACCCTGAAGGGAGCACAACTGTGAGGCAGAATAATTAAGAGTGCGAGCATGATGATGTGCCCCTAGCCCCGGCCGGCCGCGGACGGGCGCAGACGGGCTGAACTTAGGCGCAACTTCGGCACGCCTTCGTCGCTCCCACTGCACTCGTCCGCTGTGTGTCCGGTTACCCATGTGCACTTTATGCGGAAGAGCCTCAGACAACTAGACCGCTAACTGTGGTCTCAGTGTCCTTCAGGCTCCCCCAAGATGGCGCCCGCTTTCCACCCGGCAGGCACAGAGAGCCGCGGGGGAAGAGCCGCCCTCCACGCAACGGCAGAAAGGCCGCGATGGACCGGGGCGAGTGCAGCCACACAGATGGTAGGCCCACAGCGTTCTAAGCATTAAAATAAGACCGCAAATTATAAAATACTGGGCGCCCGCATCTAATCATGCAGAGCGCCAGAAACTGCAAATGCGAGTGAAGATAAAAGTAGTACACAGTAAATAACACGCTGTAGCCCCTTGACCACGTAAGCCCCCAGTGGGAACCAGGAGCTGCCACCGACCTGGTAATCCACGGGAAGCCCAGTAAAGTCAGCCGCTTTATGCGGAAGAGCCTCGGACAACTAGACCGCTAACTCTGGTTGTGTAAAGATATGTCCAAGCAAAAAAGGTAAAAGAGAAAGTAATAGACTGCAATGGCTGCAGGCATCCGGGAAGGAAGGTAGGCGCTTGTGAATCAACAGCACTATAGGTCCCAAACGGATGCTTACAGGGAAAGTAACATTTTCCGTTAGAGGCATGTGCGGCTGTAGATACACATGCTGTGCATAGACTGTAAAGCAGTCCTCCCAAAATGCGGTGGCTAGCCTGTAGGTGTTGTAGTAGATTGAAAGAATGTACAAAGAACTTCCTGGCCAACGTTAGCTTGCTGGCTGGCTAGGACATCCACACAGTAATACTTTATGAAAGTGTGTGGTGTGGACTAGGTAGCTGCTTAGTATATATACTGGTGTGTACCCTGGGAAGGCCATAGAGGCTCCTTTCTTTAGAGTATAGTGCACTCAAGAAAGAGTGGGTAGAGTCCTCGTGGCTTTAGCACAGCATGCCTGGCTGCAATTAATTATCCATCTTGCACTGCCTGACTTGGCTAGAGCCTTTCCTTTGTTGGGTTCGGAGAAAGCAACAAAAAGTTTTATTTTTTTATTTTTAAATAGTTTGGCTCCATCACCGTAGTACATAAGGGCTCATTTTACATCCGAAGTATGGAGAACCCGTTCCGGAAGTGAATCAGGCTATGGGACAAAAAACAGGAAGTGCAATGGACTGATTAATGTTGAACTGAGAGACCACCTTAAGGAGGAATTTGGGGTTGGTGAGAGGACAACCCTACCCTTATGTACTTGGAAGAAGGGTTCTTCCAGGGTTAATGCCGGAAGCTCACTGACTCACCTGTGTGAGGTGAAAGCAAACAGAAATGCCACCTTACAAGAGAGGAACTGAAGGAGGCAGGTCTGGAAGTGCTTAAATGGAGGACCCATGAGTCGTGCAAGTACAAAATTGAGATTCCAGAAGGGTGCTGGCGGTACCTGGGGAGGAATGACCCTTTGGGACCCTCCATGAAAGTTTTAATGATTGTTATCCTGAAGATAGAGATATGTAGTCCATTCTGAATGTAAGCAGCCACAGCTGCTAGATGTAATCGTATGGAGATAAAGGCTAACCCAGCCATCTGCAAGTGAAATAAGTAACACAATGTTTTGTACCATGGCTTTTAATGGGTCCCTCGGTTTAGATTCAAAACAGCAGACAAATGTCTTCCACTTTGCCGCGTAGCCGGCACGGGTGGTAGGACTGCGCACCTCCTTGAGAATGCTCGCTCTCAGGATACAGAAAGAAATTAATGCTGTGTCTTCTCAAATGAGCTGCCAGCACTGCTAGGCATTTGGTAGACAATCTTGGGGCTGTTGTCAGTCCACAAGGCAGAACTCTGAACTGGTAACGACATCCACTTACCATAAACCTGAGGTACCAGCGAAGTGCTGGGTGAATCAGTATATGAAGGTATGCGTCCTTCGAACCGAGTGCTATCATGAAGTTGCCTTCTTGCAGCAATGGTATTACATCCTGTGGTGTCACCATGCGAAAGTGCTCTGACAGAATGTAACAATTGTGAGGGCGTAGGTCCAATATTGTCCTGAATGTCCAATCTTTTTTGGGTATTAAACTAGCGGCAATATACCCCCTTGCGGTGGGGTCTGCGTGGGACGGGCTCTATGGCCCCTCTTAACAGGAGAGCTTTTACCTCCTCTTTGAGAAGGTGAAGATTTTGAGGGTTGCGGATTTGTCTGCATGGAGGAATTTTTTGCCGGTGGAGATTAGTTCCAGGCAGTAACCACTGCGCACAATGGATAGTAGCCACTGGTCTAATGTTATTTCAGGCCACCAATAGTGAAACTACTGCAGGCTTCCCCCAAAAGGGAGGGGAGGAATGTGTGTGGAGTCATTGGAGATGGCGGCTTCCCTCCCAGGAGTGCCTCTACCTCTGCCTCTCTGGTTACCCCCACCCACCTCTAGTAACCTTTCCCACCTTACTGGGGATATATTTGCTGCTGCTTTTGGTATGTTTGGTTGTCAGAGGTGGTGGTCTTGGTGGCCCCTCTTCCCTGATATCAGCGAAAGCACTGCTGACGTGGAGTAGTTGACTGCTGTGCCTCCATGGATTTAGTAGTTTCTGTATCCTTTTTTATTTTCTCTTACTGGGAGTCCACCTCCGGGCCAAAGAGAAGTGTCCCATCAAATGGGACATTAAGCAGGTGTTGTTGCACCTGAGGTTTGAACCGTGAGATGCATAGACAGGCATACCTATGCAGAAGGATTGTGGAGCTTATTCTTCTTGCTGCGGTGTCTGCACTCTCTAATGCGCAACGCATAGTGGCAATAGAGATCTGCCTACCCTCGATGACTAGCTCCTGTCCTCTTTTGTACTGCCCTGGGAGATGTTGAAGCAACTCTTCCATGTCAATTCAAGCAAGCTTTATTAGACAAATGTCATAAAAGCATAAGACACATAAAATTCATCTCAAATGTTGGAGAAGCTTAAAATACATAATATCTAAAATGCAATTCATCTTAAAAAATTTAAATTTAAATAGCTAAAATACACAGTATACCACAAAATACCACAAAAACACAATGTGGGCAAATTAACCCTTCATCATTTTACTCCTAATAGTCCAAGACTACCCTAGAAACTTTGCCACTGCTATATATACAGGAGGGTTAGTACTTGTGGAAATATTTCTGGTAGCTGCCATACCACTCCTGGTACTCAATAGTTTACACATTGGGTGCAACCATGCCCTGCGGGGGGCAGAATACGCAGGGCACCCAAATAGCATGTGACCAATTGATTCCAAGGGGGCTAGACAACAGGGACAAGATGCCTTTCCACCATTTGACCACCTAGATGTGAATGCTCTAATTGGTAAACTATCAATTCTAAGCTGGAAACCGCTTTCTATCCAGTGGCTTGGTTATATCATCCCAGAATGTTTCTAAAATAATCTCATCTTTAAAATCCAGGAAGATCCCTGTGAGCGAGAGTGGAGCAGTAGTCCTAAAAGCTTTTGAGGCCACCAACTCCCAGTACATACCCTTTAAAACCTTTTTCGATGGAAACCTAGCATTGAGTGGATCCTCCCCATAACTCTAGCATTCCTAATTCTACAAGGATCCCACCAACGCCCAATAACGAATATGCTACTTACCAGTATGCATCTGTTCTTGGCATGTAGGGCTGCTGACATTCATATCTGTGCATAGATCGCCGCTTGTGTTGGGTCCGGATGATTGCACATTGTTGTCCTGGAAGAGTCTTTGAAGTATCACGAGATAGGTGGCTCCTCCCCTGGACTACAGTGCGCATGGGCATCCTCTCCATCATCAGATTGTTTTTCGCCATTGTGGCAGAGATGGATTGTAATACAGTGAGTGATGTCCATGCTAGATAGTAATTCTGAATGCTACAGCTGCTACAGGCGCCGGGGAGGAGGGTGGGCGATATGAATGTCAGCAGCCCTGCATGCCAAGAACAGATGCATACTGGTAAGTAGCATATTCGGTTCGAGGCATGTGGGCTGCTGAATTCATATCTGTGCATAGATTACATAGCAGTCCCCCCTGTTAGCGGCGGCTGCCCGTGCCAGCTGCAGCAGTCTGAAAAAGTTTTGAGAACAGCCTGTCCTACAGCTGCCTGCTGTTTAGAATAAACATCTACGCAGTAGTGTTTCGTAAATGTATGTGTGGTGGACCAAGTGGCTGCCTTACATATCTCTTCTAAAGGAATATTCCCCAGGAAAGCCATGGACGCTCCTAACTTACGTGTGGAGTGTGCTCGTGGTGGAATGGTTAGTGTGCGTTTAGCCTTAGCATAGCAAATCTGTATACATTTAACGATCCACCTGCTTTGGAAATGGGGTTGCCTTTGTGTTGTGGAGAAAAGGCAACGAAAAGCTGTTTTGTTTTTCTGAAATCCTTCGTTCTGTCTATATAGTACATTAGAGCCCTTTTGACATCTAACGTGTGTAGGGATCTCTCTGCGACATTTTCAGGATTGGGAAAGAAAACTGGCAGTTCTATGGTCTGGTTCATGTGGAACTGCGAAATCACTTTAGGCATAAATGTAGGGTTGGTGCGTAATACCACCCTATTTACGTGGACCTGGATGAATGGCTCTTGGATGGTTAGTGCCTGGAGTTCACTAACTCTCCTCAGTGAGGTAATGGCCACTAGGAAAGCAACTTTCCAAGTCAGAAATTGAATCTCACAAGAGTGTAGAGGTTCAAAAGGTGGTCCCATTAATCTGGTGAGGACCACATTCAGGTTCCAGACTGGTGACGGTGGGTGTCTGGGAGGGATCACTCTTTTAAGTCCATCCAGAAAAGCTTTAATGGCAGGCACTCTGAATAAGGAGAGGTGCTGCCTGTTTTGAAGATAGGCTGCTATGGCGGATAAATGTATGCGAATGGAACTGTACGCTAGATTACATCTGTATAAATGCAACAAATAAATAAATTGAATAGATGCATCCAGTGGGTTAATGTCATTGTTGGTACAATATATGACAAACCATTTCCATTTAGCCGCATAGCATGCTCTGGTTGTGGGCCGTCTTGCCTCCTTGATGATATTCATACATTCCGGCGGCAAGTTGAGGTAGCCAAATTCTAGGACTTCAGGAGCCAGATCGCCAGGTTGAGCTGTTGCGGATCTGGATGCTGAATGTCTCCATGGCTCTGCGTCAAAAGCCTGGGTGTGAGGCGTAGCCATTGATGCGGTACCACGGATAGTTCCAGAAACGTGGTGTACCATGGTTGGCGTGCTCACATTGGAGCAACCAGGATGAGAGTCATCGAGTGTTGCCGTAGTTTGCGTGCCACCAGCGGTATCAAAGGTGCTGGGGGAAAAGCGTACGCAAATTTGCCTGACCAGTTCATCCATATCGCATTGCCCTGCGACTGTGGGTGTGGGAACCTGATTGCGAAGCTTTGGCATTTTGCGTTTTCCCTTGTGGCGAACAGGTCTATCTGTGGATGACCCCATTGCTGGAAGTACGGTTGGAGTACTGATGGATGTATCTCCCACTCGTGCATCTGGTGGCTGTGTCTGAGCAGATCCGCCATCTGGTTGTCTTTGCCCGGGAGGTGTTCCGCCATGAGGAAGATGTTCCTCTGAATAGCCCACTTCCACATGCTCTGAGCCAGATGAGACAACTGTAGAGAGAGCGTTCCTCCCTGCTTCTGTATGTAGTACATGGCAGTCATGTTGACAGTCCGGATCAACACGACCTTGTTGCACAAGTGTACCTTGAAAGCCTTCATCGCCATGAAGATCGCCACCAGTTCCAGAAGGTTGATGTGCATCTTCTTTTGCTGTGCTGTCCATAGTCCCTGCACTGTGTAGTGGAGTACATGAGCTCCCCATCCCTGGAGAGACGCGTCCGCCGTCAGTACAATTTGTGGAACAGGCTCTTGGAACGGTCGGCCCTTGCAAAGGTTTCGTGGGTTCCACCAATGCAGAGAGTTGAATGCCCGACCACTTACCAACACTAGGTCCTTTAACTGTCCTTGAGCCTGATTCCATTGACGTGCTAAGCACTCCTGAAGCGGACACATATGTAGCCTCGCGTGCGGGACTATGAAAATGCAGGAGGCCATCATGCCTATCAACTGCATGAACACTTTTGCTGGAAGCGAGCGTTGAGGTCTGAATTTTTGTATCAGCAATTGCATGCTGTTTATTCTCACTGAATTTGGCTGTGCTTTGGCTGCCAGAGTGTCAATCGTCGCACCAAGGTACTGTCGCACGTGGGCGGGCTGAAGGTGTGTGACTTCGGGTAATTCAGTGAGAATCACAGACTGTGAAGAAGATGAATGGTGTGGGACATGTGGCTGGCACACTGCTGGGCCGACTTTGCTTGAATAAACCAGTCGTCCAGATACGGGTAGACATGTATGTGCTGTCTCCTGAGGTGTGCTGCTACTGTTGCAAGGCACTTTGTGAACACCCTGGGTGCCGTCGTTACTCCGAAAGGGAGGACTTTGAACTGATAATGTTGATGTTGAATAGTGAACCTGAGATACTGTCTGTGTGATGGGTGTATGGGTATATGGAAATACGCATCTTTTAGATCCAGCGTTGCGAGGAAGTCTCCCTGACTGAGTAACGGCAGAACTTGTTGCAAGGTGAGCATATGAAAATGCTCTGACAGAATGCAACTGTTTAGAGGCCTGAGGTCTAGTATAGGTCTGAGCGACCCGTCCTTTTTGGGTATTAGAGAGTAGAGAGAGTACACCCCTGACCCTTGTTCTTCTACAGGCACGAGCTCTATGGCCCCTTTTTGCAGCATGCTGACGACCTCCTGCTGCAATAAGGGTAAGTGCTCTGCGGACATAGGACGGTGTCTTGGTGGGATGTTGGGTGGAGTGGACATTAATTCCAGACAATACCCGTACTGTACAATGTCTCTCACCCACCTGTCTGTGGTGATGGATTTCCAGACCAGCAGGAACTGTTGTAGTCTCCCCCCCGACAGGTGTTGTGTTCGGGATGCAGTGACAGAGCGTCACTGTTTGGTATTGGCAGAGGATCTGGAACTGTTCTTTCCCCTGCCTCTGCCCTTGATGTTGTTTCCCCGATATCCACCACGGTTGTTCTTATTGTAGGTGGATTGTGTACCTCCCTTATTGTATTGTGTTTGTTGCGTTGACTGGCCTCTAGTACTGGAGCGACGAAAGGAGCCACCCCGAAACTGTTGTGACTGCAGAGCCCCCATAGACTTTGCAGTCTCTGTGTCCTTTGTAAGTTTTTCAAGGGTGGTGTCAACCTCAGGTCCGAATAAGAAGTTTGGGTTAACTGGCTGATTGAGGATAGAAGTTTGAATTTCAGGTTTGAATCCTGAAATCCTCAACCAGGCGTGTCGTCTTAGCATAACACTAGTGTTGATGGCCCTGGCTGCAGTGTCAGCCGCGTCCAGAGCACACTTGATGGAAGCATTTGTTATGAGTTTTCCCTCCTTTATGAGTAGCTCTGCGCCCTCCTTGTACTGATCAGGTAGGTGTTGTAATAGTGTCTCAAGGGTACCATAATGTGCCCTGTCATATCTGGCCAAGAGAGCCTCAGTGTTAGCAATGCGCCATATGTTAGCCGCCTGCGCAGCTACTCTTTTCCCTGAGTTTTCTATAACCTTCGACTCTTTGTCCGGAGGAGGAGCATCACCTGTAGTCTCGGAGTTCGCTCTCTTACGTGCATTAGAAACAACCAATGAATCCAATGGCAACTGTCCCTTTATATAAGGAGGGACCACAGGGGCCGGCCGATATTTCTTCTCAATCCTTGGGTTTAACACCCTGGCCCTAGTGGTATTATTAAAAATGTCAGCAGCATGCTTGAGGACCCCTTTGAGCATGGGTAGGGTTTTGACTGCCCTTTCTGAAGTTGAAAAAGTGTCGACCAGAAAGTCTTCGTCCACAGGGTCAGCGTGGAGCTCGACATCATGATTACTGGCTGCCCTCTCAATAAGGGCGTTAAAAGCAGTTGTGTCCTCAGTAGGAGACGTTTTCACACTGTACACATGAGTGTCCGGGCCAGTCTGCGGATCCCTGGAGTCAGCAGGGTCCGTCCATTGTTGGTCTTGATCATCAGGATCAGTGTCCACATGATAGAGGTCATCCTCATTGTAATTATCCCCTGTCTCAACATCTGAGTATGTTGGGGAAAAATTTTGAGGTTCCTGTTCATAGTGATGGAGGGGTTCCACAAGAGCTGGAGAAGTTGTGGAAAGTCTCTTTTTCTTCAAGGGAATCTTATAGGATTCCATGGGAGTCTCTGGCATCAACTTTCGTTTGTATATGGACAGTCTCCCAGTGTCCGAGTCGATGAATTGTCTTGGCTCCTGGTCTTCAGGCTCTTCCGCAGCCTCCATTTCCGTCGACACTTGTGTAGCGGCGCCGATAGATTTTTTCTGCTCGAACATCTTCGGGCGCACCGAGGGTGGTAACCCAAACTTGATAGGTGTCGACGCAGCCTGAACTTGTCCGACAAGCTTCGGCGTCGGGGCCTTCTTCGGTCCGACCGATGTACCCTTCTCCTGGATGCGTTGGAGTGACTCAGACACTTCTTTGGCTATGAATGGAGTGGGCTTTGTCGACTCAACAGGGTCCTTGGAGCCAGTCTTTGACTTGTCCGTAGGCCTCGACCTAGGATCGGTCCCGACTTTAGGCACGGGTCTTTTGTGAGAATCGACACCTTTTGGCGTCTGCTTCGATGGCTCGATGGCCTTGACCTTGGTCTTCGGCGCCCCAACCAGTGGCTCGACGACATTCTGAGTTTTCCGGTATCGACGGCCATTTTAGTTTTCGGTTTCTGCAAAGACGCTGTTGGTTTAGATTTCTTTGTATCGACCGATGGCGGTTTCCAAACCGCAGGCTCTTTAGAAATGTTCAAAACCGGGCCTTTATGCGGGGCTGTAGAACGAATTGTGGATCTTGGGTAAGGCCTAGTGGCGATCCCTCGACCTGAGCCTTACTGAGTGCGTCATCTTCGGCCTCTGTGCGGCCGGGTTGGCCTAGCTCTTCGCCTGAGCTATCTTCTACGGCCCCAAGGGCCTCCACGTCGTCTCCTACCGTCGACGACATCCTCATCTTCGTCTTGTACCTCCTTGTCTTCGGCGTCATACTCTGAGTCATGGCCCGAAGCCGCATCGGAGCAGTGTTCCTGATCCTCCAGATCAACGACCTCCTCATCTTCGTTCCCGAAGATGTTCATGGGAACAGGCGCTGACTTCTTCGACTCCAGTCGAGTCGCGCGTCGAATCTTGAGGGTTTTCTTCGACCTGAACCGGGCACAGGCCATACAGTTGTCTTCGTTATGGTCTGGGGACAGGCACTTGTTGCACACCGGGTGGACATCGATGTGCGGGTATTTTGCATTGCAAAGGGGGCACCGCTTGAACTGACTCCTTTCCATTTCAGATCTAAGATCGGGTAGAGTGTGGAAAGAAAAAACCTGTTGAGTCCTCTATGTCCTCTAAGCAAAGGCACCGATACCGAACGAAACGATACCGACGCAATCGAAAGCCTTTTGGCTTACAGAAAGTTTTCCTAACTTGAGCTAAGATAGTAACATCCGAACCCAATGGAGGAAAAAAAAACTATCTGAGGATGGAGAGGATGCCCATGCGCACTGTAGTCTAGGGGAGGAGCCACCTATATCGTGATACTTCAAAGACTCTTCCAGGACAACAATGTGCAATCATCTGGACCCAACACTAGGCGGCGATCTATGCACAGATATGAATTCAGCAACCCACATGCCTCGAACCCATTTAATTTTGTGAAAGGTGTCACTTTTAATTATATCCATGAGTCCTGCAGCAAATATTCTTAGTTCAGGAGTTGACCATAAGCGCCTCAAGTAGAGTACTGGTCGCAAGTAAGCAATAAGTTCTATTGGTCTAATTCCTAAATCATAAAAAACAGGACGCATAGGGGTACTCTGGGGTAAATTAATAAGATTGCGTAGGAACCTATTTTCAGATGCAGTCATTTTACCTAAATTCTCAAAGCCCCAAATCTCTACGCCATAAAGGGCTGAGCTAATCACCTTTGCGTCGTAAACACGTAGAGCAGGGGCAACTGGTTTTGGTAATGACTTTGCATGCTCTAAGCTCAATGCTCCAGACAATTGGCGATGCTTGAGCGTTGCCAACTCAACCTGTTGGTTCCATCGCAAATCATGCTGGATACTAACACCCAGGTAGCTAAAAGCCTTGACTTGCTCAAGGGGTAATTCATTCATGAATATATTGCCCTTGTATGATTTATGTTTATTAAAAGACAAATTTGGATTTTAAAACCTTTACTTTCAGACCTCGGTTGGTGCAAAAAATTTAATAAATACCTAGCGCTGGGCGGGCGTGGCCAGCAGCCGAGCTAAATGGCTGCTGCCTGAAGGAGCTCCGAGGAAGACTTAGCTTTCCACGATAATCCGGCCACTCATCCGCTACAATAATTCACCCCAGAGGCCCACGCTAATGCCCAGGACCGAGCGGCGGCTGCCAGAGCCACTCCGGTAATAAACCGATACCGGGTTCGGGAGACAGCTGACGACAAGCTGTAGCAGCCTACTTCCCTCGCGGATGCCGGGGACATAATTGCCTGATACACCCGGCACTGGATGAGAAGACGGCGGAACGGCCCAAACGGCAGTGGAGGTGCCGGAAACACTTTTGGGCATACTAGAAGGAGGCGTGGGCACGCATGAGCACCGACCCAATGCACCTGGCGAAAATACGGTGACCCTGACAGTGGAGGAGGCAGCGGCGAGGTGACGCCTACTGGCGGAGGTGAGGCCGGGGACTGGATCACCCGGAGGACCCGATGCCTAGGGTGCCCTCGGGCGTAGAAACTTCAGGAGAGCCGACACCGGGGGGGACAAGTATCTGCACTGGAGAAGAGCCACGAAGAACTGGGACCCCTATGGGCACACATACGCTGCGACCCCCGACCCTGTGGGAAACCCGAGGGCCTGCAGTCTGTGACTCGAAGATGGAGGCACAGTGATGAATAGTCAAAGGCAGAAGCCCATTTCAATCCTGCGGCTGTGAATTGGGTCGGACAGAGGGAGATCCGGGCGGGCGCAGCCCACCAACCCCCCCCCCCCTACTACCGCTTATCAAGCGACACAGTTGGAAGGCGCACCACATCGAGCAGGGGGTCCTGAATAATCTGCAGGCCACGTGGACTAACAAACCCAGAGGGGGAGAGATCGCGCAATACCGGCATACCCTAGCAACCCCCGTCGACATCATGGCGGGCAGGGGCCCACGGACACAAAACACGCAAGCCAAATTGGACAAGTATGCCTATGGAAAGGATTTTCCGCCACTTCCTGAGGGCGGGAACTCCTCTGGGAAAGCCGCAGGAGACGACTGCTCCAAAAAAGTGACTCTAGAGGACATAATGGTGGCCCTTACGAGTGTCCAGACCACAGTAGGGACAATCTCCACGGATGTATCCCTATTGAGGATGGATTTTCAAAAAATAACGACCAGGGTCGCAGAAGTGGAACAAGTCACCAAAACTTTGGTAACAGACACAGCAGCACTGGGGAGAACGGTGTTCCAGCTCGAGACCGAAAATAAGTTACTGGCGGAGAAGCTGGACTATCAAAAAGAACCTTCAAATTCTTGGAATTCCAGAGTGAAGGCGCTCCTGCGATGGATCTCTATGTGGAGGACCTTATAAAGACCCGGCTGTAACCAAAAGGACTTTTTTCTCCATAGAAAGGGCTCAAAGGATTGTTTAACTAAACAACTACTGTCTTTACCACGACTTCATAAACAACGAATATTTAACAAAGATCATTTCTAAACCAATACATTCAAACCACTACTCCCTAAACCACGAATAAATAATATTTAATGTCACTTTTTCAATGTATGCCTTAAATATTAGTTACTTCATTTTTTCAAATACGAGCACACTGATCATATTCTTTTTTTGATTCAAAAGCTTTTACAATTGTTTAAATCAATGCAACACTGCCATCTGTCATAAACCGGTAATTTTTATGTAAATCATTTTCTTCATAAACCTTTGCTGTTTTTGATACGTAACTTTTACGATTTTATTCTTTACGTTATAATTCTTTCTATAAATATTTTTTTTAATTGTATTTGTGGGGGGAGTCCCCCCACACCCCCCGTTGTTCAGGTGAGTCGTGGTTCCGACCTTCGTTGTTCAGCTGTTCGTTGTTGAGCAGGATTAGTTATTCGCACCACGTTGTTCAGGTGAGTCGTGGTTGAAACGTCGTGGTTTAGGATGTTTCCCGGCTCACAGAGTTCCGGGTGGAAGGCCCAAGCCGGGAGCACCTCCCAGACCGGTGCTCGCCCGATTGTTCAACGTCCGCGATAGAGACGCCATATTACAAACTGCGAGGGTGTCGCCACCGATCCGAATCCTGAACTCAGCAGTATCCTTCTTCCCAGACTACACATCAAGAGTTTCGTGGTGCCGCAGGACCTTCTTGGAGGTGAAAAAAGCTTTGAGAGCCAAGGACCTGCCTAACTCAATGATCTTCCCAGCAAAACTTAGAGTCGTGGCAGATGGTAAAACGTGGTTTTTCGAAACGCCGGAAGAGGCACATGACTGGCTTGAAGGCTGGCGACGAGTAGACGGGCCGCGTCGCGAGAATAGAGGCCAACGCCGTCGGGACGAGAACGGAGCTTCCAGCAGCAAGAATCAGCGGCAATCAGACAGGGAAGATACGCAGCGGTCAGAAACTGACGACCTGGGTCACGGATAGAGCGGGAAAGCAGGAAGATGGCCGAATAATAGACACCCATGCACCGACAATGTTGCAGCCGTACCGACTTTGGACACTGGGCGGACGCAGGGTATGGAGGGAAGGGAGGGTCTGCGCTTCCCTTGGACTTCCTACCCCCTTCACGCAAGTACACTGTTTTGGGTTGGGATGAAGCACTCTGCTGAGTTGGGGTGGCGGGCAGTTCAGAATCCGTCGGGCAGGGAGGCAGGGAGGGAGGGTGAGACAATGGGTTGGGAAGTGTGGGTTCTGAGTTTTTTTGTTCTAGTTTGTAACGGCAAAGATAGCGTGAGAGAATACTGGCAGGTTTCCACATGACAAAGTTGGGCTGCGGCTCACACTCTTCACTTACTACATCCATGGCGACACACACCTCGGTTGATTGTACCCAAGACACGGCCCCTGACGCTCATGTGACCCCCCTTACACTACTCACCTGGAATGTACACGGGCTAGGAGACAAGATCAAGAGAGGCCTGGTGCTACAGGCCCTGAAACGCCAAGCCCCCACATTAGCGCTCCTGCAAGAAAAACACCTCAAGGGCACGGCATGTAAGCCACTAGATAGATGGGGGTATAAGATGGTGGTGCATTCAGAGTTCTCAACGGGCTCCAGGGAACAGGTATCCCGATGCGCAAGAACTCCTCCTTCATAGTACTCCAAACCAGAAAGGATGATCCGGGGAGATTTGCAGCACTGCAGTGCCAATGGGAAAGTAAAATTATTAATGTATCAGTATACATCACCCCCCAGCGCTCCACACAGTGGCACTCCCAGCTCTTAGTGAATTTTTGCTTACTCTGCCGGAGGGTGACCTGCTTATCGGGGGGGATTTTAATGCCACAATAGATGCAAGGTTAGACCGATATCCAGAGAAGACGCAGACACCCGGAGTCTCTCGCTTGCAGAGTTTCATGGAGGCACTGGGACTGGTGGACGTGTGGAGACACACCCATCGCACAGCACGACAATACACGTTTCATTCCAATGCACACAACCGTCTATCTAGAATAGACTATTTCATGACGTCGGAAACCAGTCTACAGTATGTAGAGGACATTGCAATCAAACCCAGAGGCATATCAGACCACTCACCAGTAGTGTTAACCTTCTCCTATCACCACATGTCCCGTAAGAGGCTTTACCCTATATATCCCGGATACTTACAAGTCCCGAACATTCAGAAAGAAATGCGCAAGCCACAAAATACTTCTTTGCGGAAAACACTACATCTGTTGATTCCCCGTCAGTTTTGTGGGAGGCTTATAAGACTGTCATTAGGGGGCAGTCTTCATTACGGGACACAAACGAGAAAAACTGAAAGACCTCATGGATTTAGAGCTAGAATTACACTCAGCCGAAATAGACATCTCGGCAAATCCCACACCTGACTCGACACACATTCTACACCTCAATCTCACAGCAACCAGACATAAGGTATATGATGTAGGAGACAAGGCGGGGAAACTCCTGGCCTGGCTGGATAGGCGAGAGCGGGGCACTAAGGGCATAGCGCAGCTGCAGACGCCGGAGGGGCAGGTCACAACAGACCCGCGGACCATAGTGCGTACATTGGCAGGGCATTTCCGAGATGTTTATACTTCGGCATCGGATATATCAGAGGCCGAGGCTGCAGCCTCCATAAAAGATATAGAGATGCCCAGACTCACACGGGAGGCTTCATTGGAAATTGAAGCGGATCTCACAGAAGACTAGTTACGAGTCGCTATCCGTTCGTTGCAGCCGGGAAAGGCGTTGGGACCCAACTGGAACCCGATAGAATTGTATAAACAGATGGCAGACACCATCAGTCCACACCCTATTGAGAAAGAACACCGACAGCCTGGATAGAGGCGAACTACCGCCTGACCAGTGACTGGCCACAATAGTAGCTATCCCAAAACCCGGCAAACCTCCATCCGAGTGTACCTCTTATCGCCCAATCTCCCTGCTCAATGCAGAGAGGAAGATACTTGCTAAGGCACTGGCGATCAGACTGTTGGCACACCTACAGTTATTAGACCTTGACCAATCCGGCTTCATGCCAAATAGAAACACCGTGCTAAACCTCAGACGCTTACATGGGGCGCTGGTGAGGGCACCAGCCCTGTCGGAGCCAGCGGTTGTCATATCTCTGGATGCAAGGATGGCCTTTGACATGGTGGAGTGGAGTTACCTCTTTGCTGTCCTCTCTCATCTGGGATTTGGCCCCAAGTTTTGTGCGTGGATCCGCCTCTTATACGCCAGGCCGCTGGCATGTGTAACCGTCAACGGTCACATATCAGACACTATACCACTGGCGAGAGGGACGCGTCAGGGATGCCCCCTGTCGCCGCTCCTCTTCGAATTAGTATTAGAGCCCCTCGCGACGTGGATTAGAGGACATCCATTATTAAGGGGTGTTCGGTGGGCGGAGGGGTGGGAAGACAGTCTTTCCCTCTAAGCGGGTGACATTTTGGTGTACCTAACAGACCCTGACAACTCTATACCGGTGCTCCTTGAGACATGTGATAGTTTCGGAAAGATATCAGAGTACACTATCAATTGGTCTAAATTGGTTCGGTACGTGCCAAGAGGTCCCCCGCCGTGGCTTCCTGTGGATTGCCCTTTTGTAGTTTCCCAGTATTCATTTAAATATTTAGGTATTCACATCAGGGAAGACACAGTGGATTTCTTTTCCGGAAACCTGATGCCCCCTCTGGAGCGCTTTAGGAGAGACGTAGAGCATTAGGAATCCCTTCCCCTGACGCGACTGGGGAAGGCAGCATTATTTAAGATGATGGCCATGCCTCGGTTTTTATATGCCCTTGAAAATACACCATTCCCTGTCCCGCTAAAATACTAAATAGCTGCACAGGTATCCACACTACAATGGGGCAGCAGGCCGGCCCGTATAGCCCAAGCGAACCTGCACCGAGGTTGGTATGACGGAGGCATAGCACTCCCCAACGTCCACCTGTACTACTGGGCGGCACATCTCAAAGTCTTTAACTAATGGATACATGCCTCTCAGGCCGACCCCTCTTACAGGGCGGATAGGGCTCAGCTGGGTGCCGGAAATATACTTGTGGCCCTGTACAATAGAGGACAAGCCGAGAAAGGAGTAGTTTCTGTCCTGTAACTCCAGTTCTGTAGTAGGGGTATCTCTGTTATAGTCATAATCTAGTGAATAGTCCCGCCCATGTGCGTGGATCCCGGACCAATCAAAAATAATCTCTTAAGGTGTTTCCCTTGCTTCAGCAGCAAAAACCCTCTGGAATGATAGAGAGGAAGACATGGACAGACAAGCCCCATAGGCTGCCATTATGTGGCTCAGAACAGGATACTGTGCCTTTAAGAGAACTTTCCAGAACTTCACAGTATCCCAGAATGCACTGCAGGTCCCTTTTACTTTCAGTTCTTTTTGAAGGCGGAACACCCCAGACCTGTAGCATTCCTTACATGAATATCTCTCTCCACCGGGGAGGTGGGCGGGCGCTTATGACTAACAGAGATACCCCTACTACAGAACTGGAGTTACAGGACAGAAACTACTCCTTCTGTAGTAGGGGATCTCTGTGTATAGTCATAATCTCGTGAATAGAATGGCATGCCCATCCCCACACCAAAGCGGCGGTGGAGAAACAAGAAATAACACCACTATTGTGCGAACAGATTTCGCAGCGAAGCCTGCCCAACCTGAGCGTCTGCCCTGGCATCAGTGTCCAGGCACTAATGCTTAGCAAAGGTATGGACCGACTTCCAAGTGGCGGTCTTGCAGATTTCTGCAATTGGAACATTACGGAGCAAAGCCGTCGTGGCAGCTTTGCCCCTGGTGGAATGAACCTTAGGTTTACCGCCTAAGGTCTTATTAGCCTTTTGGTAACACAGTTGTATGCAGGACACAATCCACCTAGAGATGGACTGCTTAGAGGTAGCAAGACCCGTCCTGACTGATCCATAATTGATGAACAATTGGTCTGACCTACAAATATCTTTGGTCTTATCCAGATAAAATTTTAACACCCTCCTAACATCCAGGGAATGTAAAGACCTTTCGCTGGAGATGAAGGATTCTGAAAAAACGTAGACAAAGTTATAGTCTGGTTGACATGAAAATCAGAAATAACCTTGGGCAGAAATTTAGGGTGAGTACGCACAACCTTAGCAGCATGAAATACAGTATAAGGTTCTTGACAACACAACGCCTGAATTTCACTCACCCTGCGGGCCGATGTAATGGCCACAAAGAACGCCGCCTTCCAGGACAGGTGCTGTAACGAAGCCTTATGAATATGTTCAAAAGGCTCCTTCATCAATCTGGACAGCACCACATTCAATTCCCATGAAGGCGAAGGAAGCCGGACAGGAGGGAATACTTTCTTCAAGCCTTCCAAAAAATCTTTGATCACAGGGATCTGGAAGGAGGAAGTCTGTGAAGGACATTTCCGGTAGGCAGTCAATGCAGCGAGACAAACCTTAATGGAATGAACATTAAGGCCAGACTGCGCCAAATGTAGAAGATAAGGAAGGATGACATCTTCCTTACACGTCGTCGGGTCATAATTCTTGGATTTGCACCAGATGCAGAACCTCTTCCACTTGTAAGCATAGGAAGTCCGAGTGGAAGGTCGCTTAGCCTCCTTCAGTATGTCCATGCAATCTTCGGGCAGATTCAAATGGCCATATTGCACTCTCAGGAGCCATGCCGCCAAACTCAAAGACGAGAGGTTGGGGTACAACATCTGCCCCCCGAACTTCGTGAGAAGGTCCGGCCTGCATGGCAGCCGTATGTGGGGAAGGAGAGACCGGTGAAGCAGGTCCGTGAACCACCACTGCCTGGGCCATTCCGGGGCAATCGGGATCATCCGTGCCCTGGACTGGGACAACTTGATGAGTACCGCCGGAATCAGGGGAATGGGTGGAAAAGCGTACAGAAAGCTGTTCGACCAGTTGATCCATAGGGCATTCCCCAGCGTCCCCTGCTGGTAGTACCTGGAGGCGAAGTCTCTGCATTTGCTGTTTTCGGCGGTGGCGAACAGATCAATGTCTGGAGTCCCCCACCTTGCGAAGACTTCTCCTAGTACTTCGTCCTTTATGACCCATTCGTGGTTTTCCTGAATCAGTGCGTCTGCCTGAACATTCTGCACACCTGGTAGATGGGTTGCCGTTATCGTCAGTCTTCTGGCAAGAAGCCATCGCCAGATCCCCTGCGCCTCCTGCGACAGAGTGCGTGATCTCGAGCCCCCTTGCTTGTTTAGATAATACATCGTATTGTCCGTCTGTACAAGCAGAGAGTTGGTCTGGAAGACGGAAGAAAGGCCTTCAGTGCCAAGTGAACAGCTCTGAGTTCCAGGAAATTGATGTGATACGTCGACTCCGTCGGAGACCACGTTCCTTGAATCTGTAAGTCTCCGGAATGCGCTCCCCAGCCGTGGAGAGAAGCATCCGTCACGGTAGTCTGAGTGGGAATGTCCTTGTGGAAGGGAACCCCTCTGAGGAGATTCTCCGCTGAACACCACCACGTCAGAGACTGAAGAGCATGCAGAGACAGTCGTATCTTGTCATCCCAAGACCCTTTCCTCTGATCCCACTGATCCTCCAAGCACTCCTGCAACGGTCTCATGTGCAGTCGTGCGTGTGGCGTTAGGAAGATGCAAGAGGCCATCGATCCCAGTAGAGAAGACACTGTCCTCACTGTTGTAGATGGAGTGGTCACAAGAGCCTGAGCCTTCCGAAGGAGTGATAATCGCCGCTCCTCCGAAGGAGACACGCTTGCTGACAGCGTATTGATGGTGGCTCCCAAGTTCTGAATGCACTGGACCGGAGTCGGGACAGACTTGGACATGTTGATGTGCAATCCCAGCTTGTTCAAGAGAACGCACATCTTCTGGAAGTGTGCTTGAGCTTCGAGAAGGAGGAGGCCTTGATCAACCAATCGTCCAGGTACAGGTAGACAAACACCTTGTTCTTCCTTAGGTGCGCTGCTACCACGGCCATGCACTTCGAGAATGTTCTGGGCGCAGACTTCAGTCCGAATGGCAGTACTGTGTACTGATAATGATTAGCGCCGACTTGGAATCGCAGGAACTTCCTCGGTTTGTGCGCAATGGGCACATGGAAGTACGCATCCTGTAGGTCTATAGCACATAGCCAGTCCCCCTCTGTTGCAACTGAGGATAAATCTGATGCAACGACAGCATGCAAAACTTTTCTCTGCAAATCCACTTGTTTGCCTATCGCAAATCCGGAATGGGCCTGAACTCGTTCTTGTCCTTCTTGCGAACCCAGAAGAACCGGGAGTTCAGACCTCTTCCTCTTTGAGACAGAGGTAAGTCTTCTATCGCCCTTTTCCTTAACAGGATATCGGCCTCCGCCTGGAGCTCGCACAGTTGAAACCGCGAGCAGACCAGAGGAATTGATGGAGGCGGGCTGGTGAACCGAAGACTGTATCCATTGCAAACAATATTCAGCACCCACTTGTCCTGAGCAATTTTTTCTGGCAGAGTGGAGAAAAATTTAATGCTTCCCCCCACCGGAGCGGGTAACGGATGTAGGGGAAGTAACCGCTCAGGGTCGAGACCCAGCCGGGCCCTTGTTCGCTGTGGAGGACTGCTGGGCCCCTCTACCCTTCTGTCGCTTTTGGAAGGGTCTCTGGAACTGTTGCTGTTGTTGCTGCTGCTGTAACGAAGTCTGTCCGCTCCCTCTGCTCTGTGCACCGAACCGTCTCTGGAACGGTCGGTAGGCCTTCTTTTCTTTGGGCTTCTCCAAGCCTACAGCCGTCAGGGTCTCTGCCTCCTCCTTCATGCGGGCCATCTCATAGTCGGCATGCTTGCCGAATAAGGTTTCTCCTGAGAAGGGCAGATTGGCCACCCGCTGCTGGGCCTTGAGTGATGTGAGCCTGAGCCAAGCATGGCGCCGCTGGTTGATCCCATGACAGTACCCATGGGCAGCCAAAAGAGACATCCGCAGCCGCGCTGATGACCTGGTTCGAAACCAGTATCCCCTCCTTGAGGATCTCCTGGAAGTCCTCCTTCTTATCTCTTGGCAGGAGTTCCGTGAACTGTTGAAGGGATTCCCACAGGGCACGGTCATACCGCCCTAGCAAAGCCGCATCGCTGGAGGCCTTCATGGCCGTGGATGCCGTCCCACAAGCCTTCCTGCCAGCTGAGTCGATCCATCGGCTTTCCTTGTCAGGTGGTACGGTTGAAGACGGGGAGGTAGAATGTAGCTTCCTGGCCGCCGTCACTATAACAGAGTCCGGAACCGGGTCCATTCTTAGAAAAGCCGGGTCCGTATCCGGGGCCCTGTACTTCTCCAAAAGTTGGGAGGGAGCGGCTTTCGCCACTGCTGGCGTGAGGAACAGCTCCTCTGTGGGCTCTACCAACCCAGGCACCAGTGGTAGCAAAGGGCGAGACAAATGCTTCTTGTGAAGCGTCTCAAAGATCACGGACGTTGTGGGTGTTGGAGCCGTCGCAGTGATTCCCAATTTCACTGCCCCCCTCAGGAGAACATCCTGGAACGTGCTGATGTTGTCCACCGGAGACACCCTTGTCCCCGGGGATTCCGACAAGGTCGGTGAATAGGTCCTGGTCCTGGACCTTGAGGAGTCCGTGCGGGACCGCGATCCGCGCCTCCTATGGCGCTGTCTTGACCTGGTTGAGGATCTATGCAGACTCCACGATCTCCCCCTCCGTCTGGAGCAGGATCGTGACCTCCTTGGCTTCGGCCGATCCGCCGGTTCCACCGGGGCGGGCGCCTTTGGTTTGGCTGGGGCCCTCGGCTGAGGGGTCCCCTTGGGAGGAGTCGGAAATCTGGGTAGTGAGACCGACCTCGGAGGGACCGGAGGCGGCTTGTCTGCTGGCAGCTGAGGTTGAGGTAGAGGTTGAGGAAGTGGTGGTAGCCGCGGAGGAGTAGGGGCCTGTGGAGGGAGACCCCTCGGCAATGGAGGCAGGGGTGTAACCGGCCTCTGTGTCAGGGTATACACTATGGAGTACACCGAACCCGGTGATCCGCCTTCCTTTCCAGCCTGGGATGTTGGCGAACCTCCCATGGTGCCAGACCTCCTTCCACGTCTCTTCGGTGTCGAAGAACGGTGACCAGATGGCGAGCGTCTTTTCCTCAACGTCGACCGTCTCTCCCTCGACGGTGAATGACTTCGGCTCGACGGCGACCTCTTTCGCCTCGACAGCGATCTCCTTCGCCTCGACGGCGATGATCTGCGCCTCGACGGCGACGATCTGCGCCTCGACGGCAATCTTCTGTTAGACGACGAGGATCCCCTCGACGACGACCTTCTCCTTGCAGACAGCGAACGCTGGTGTCGCCTCAACGGCGAGCGCCGACGCCAGGCCTTTCGACGCTGATCACTCGACTCCGACGAACACGACGATAAAATCGTAACAGGAGACCTCGACGGCGGTCTGTTCAGTTCCTTTGACGTCGAGGTTGCTTCGACCCAGAGCCCTGGGGAGACGGTGAACATACTGTAGTCATCCCTCTCGACGCCGTAGTCGGTGCAATCGACCCAGACGGAAAATGGGGACGCTTGCTGGTCTTCCTATCCCTGGGGAGCCCCCAGAGGCCTCAGCACGGGCAGAGGAAACCCCTCCAGACCCACCTTGCGCCTTCAGCCTTCTTTCCTCAAGTCCCTGAAGCCTGATCTTCTTTCTATCCTTCTGGGTTCTGCCAGAGAAGCCTTGACAAATGGCACACTCCTCTGGGAGATGGGAAGAGGGAAGGCAGAGGATACACACCTCATGAAGATCAGATTTGGCCTTCTTCCTGGAGCACTCTGGACATTTGTCAAATAATGCAGGCATATTGACAATAAAAGAGTGCACCAAAGGATTAACCAGAAGAAAGGCACAAAAGTACTTTAGAAAAGGACTCAAACTTGAACAAAAGTGAAAAAATCCCCAATAAACCCTTGAAAAGGGAGAGCTCAATGCTCCAGGGTCCTGCTTGCAGGAGCCGGAAAAAAGAACTGAAAGTAAAAAGGGACCTACAGTGCATTCTGGGATACTGTGAAGTTCTGGAAAGTTCTCTTAAAGGCACAGTATCCTGTTCTGAGCCACATCATGGCAGCCTATGGGGCTTGTCTGTCCATGTCTTCCTCTCTATCATTCCAGAGGGTTTTTGCTGCTGAAGCAAAGGAAATCTGGACAGCCTTTGCGGTTTGTGGATTTTTGGTGGAATTTCTAGTTGAAGTACTGGGCAGTGTAGCCTGTTTATATAGGCTGCATTATCAGTCTTTAATTCTCTCTTAAGTGTCTGTGCAGTTCTGCATTTTTCAACACCTTAAGAGATTATTTTTGATTGCTTCGGGGTCCACGCACATGGGCGGGACTATTCACTAGATTATGACTATACACAGAGATTCCCTACTACAGAACTGATGGATCCAACAAAGCACACAGCCATGCTGTGGCACGCAGGATAGACACGGTTGGGTTGGAAGGGGGTCGTTACCAGACTCACCGCGCTCTGGGACACAAAACAGCTAGGACACTTGAGGAATAGCAAGGGATTTGGCCAATGGGACAATATAGGCATTTCCACGGTGGGAGACTTGTGAGACGGAGGGAGTGGGATACCATTTGACCAGCTCAGGCAACAGTACGACCTAGCCCCTACTGAGGCTTTCAGATATTTACAAATACGACACGCACTATTGGCGATACTGCCACAGGACACTGAGGTCCCTGAAGCTTCCCCACTGGAAGATAGATTACTCACGGATCACATGCCAAAACACACCACATCCTTCACTTATCGCAAACTAATAAATAACCTACCGGACCCTACGGTTATATTAAGAGAATAGTGGGCCGTTTAAGTGGGAGACATGGACGAAACAGAATGGCAGGAGGCCTTGGCGTCGCCCAAGGAAATTGATATACCCTCACGATTCAGACTTGTGCAACTTAAGATCCTCCACCGGACATATCACACTAGAAGCATGCTATACAAAATGGACAGGGCGCAGCACCCATATTGCCTTAGAGGATGTGGGGAGGAGGGGTCCTTTTTCCACACACTATGTGACTGCTCAATGATAGCCGAGTATTGGCGGAAAGTACTACGAACAATATCACAGGCAGTGGGAGTATCGCTTGTGCCGGAACCGCGCAGATGTCTCTTAAACATGTGGGAACCCAATGACCTTACGCGTCCGGGGCAAACGTGGGTCACATTGGAACTTATGGTAGCAAATCGTAACATAGCGCAAAAGTGGGGGGCTGTTAAACTGCCATCGCCGACGACCTGGTGTAGAGATATGGACCTTACTATGGTGACTAAGAGAACAATCTATATAAACCGGAAATGCCCCCGGAAATGGACCAAGATATGGGCAGCATGGAATACGTACCGTGGGGACATATGTGAGCCAATACCTGATTGTGATAAAGATAGTTCTGAGGACGAACTTGGGGATGTATAAGGGACTTATGCCGAACAAACTGTCCAATGTTTTAATGACTATCAGCCAGCTTAATGTAAAACTTAACGAGGATTTGTTTAAAGGGTTTAGTAAACTAACTGTAACATGTGACTGCATGAATTCGGATATTCTTGCCAATGTTTTGACTGGAAACAATAAAACAGATTAAAAAATATTTATATACCTAGTGCTTTTTGCAATCCACTCGGGTTCTTAGCAATAATTAGACAATCGTCAGCAAACATTAAAATGGGTACTTTCGCCCCTGCTAGAGTAGGGGCAGCAACATTAGCTTGAATCAGTAGTTTGGTCACATCATTAATGTATAGAGAAAACAGGGTTGGCGCTAGCACACAGCTTTGCCGCACCCCTCTTTCTACTAGAGACTGGCTGGTAACGTTTCCAGGAGAAACCCATCTTAAATGCGCATAATTATTCTCATGGAGTCTCATAATTAACGAAAGAAGGGCACGAGGCATACCCATATCATGTAGAACAGATCACAGGGTCGAGCGTGGAACAAGGTCAAAGGCTGCCCTCAAATCAATGAAGGCAGCATATAAACTACCCCCACCTAATTGGACAGTCTTCCAATGAAGCATTGCAAAATGCAATATTTGGTCGACTATGCTAATACAGGCTCTAAATCCTGCTTGGAGGCGGGATAAAATATTCTGCTCACGCTCCCATTCCTGCACTTTGTTTAAAGCCAGTCTACCAAAGATCTTTTGCATGGTATTAATCAGACTGATTGGGCGGTAATTACGGGGAGTGACTTATCCCCCTTCTTAAAAACTGGTATAATTTCCGCACCGTTCCACGATTCGGGTATAGGTGCTCCCTTTATTATTAGATTTGCCAGCAATAATATATACTCCCCCAAGATTCTCTATCATGCAAAAAGGTATCTGCTGGCATGCCATCTATACCTGGCGCCCTACCTGGTACCACAGAATCTAAGGCGCAACTTATACCCCCAATATTAAATGGATCTTCCAAGAAGGGTGTGCGTATAACCTCTGCACTCCACACTTTTTGCATATTGCGGCTTAAAATAAGCCACCCACTCTTCTTGGCCTACCCAGTTTTCCGGCTTTTCAGGTTGGCCCCCACAACCCCACCCAAGTATATTTCAAAAACATTTGGAATTCTTTGGGGCACTAGCTTCCTTGAGCTATTGCCAGCTCTTCTCATCCCAAGCTCGCTTTGATTTGGATATTACACTTTTATAGGCTGCCCTTGCAAGGCGTACAGCGATACTAGATCCAAACTTTATAGCCTGACCCAAAATCTTGACGTGCTTGTCTAAATTCTTTGGAATACCAGCGTGGAAAGTGGTTAGTTTGTGCCTTATTCGCCTTACATGGTCTGACAAACAAACCTTTTAATTGGTTAAACAATGTTTCATGTATCCTAGTACCAGATTCTAAATCTAGGTCCATACCACCAATACTGGCATGTTCCCCCAACTCCCTTGTTGCTTGCTTGAAATAAAATCTATATTCTCCTGGCATTCTAGCAATTTTGCCCATTTTATGTGGCGCATATCATTCGCAAGAACTATATTTGGGGAGGACACTTCATTCGTTCCCCTGGCAACTGTAGGTGCCTTCCAATAAGACAAGAACATACATAGAGGATTGTGATCGCTCTTCAACCGATCAACAACCATCATGTCCTCTAGGTGATTCCACATTCCAAGACTCACTAAAATGTAGTCAATTCTACTTTCCCATAGGCCGCTCTTGAAAGTAGTAGCACCCAGCTTATCCTGCGATGTCCTGCCATTGGTTGCCCTCAACCCCTTATTCAAGCAAATTGAATTAATCTGAATTATCAGCTCAGTCCACCTCTTTTACAGCTTCCAATCCTAATTTAGGAACTCCCCACTGCTTATCTTCTTCATCTGTGAGGCTCCAGTCGCCACTTAACAACGGCTCAAAAGTCGTATTAAAATCCCCTGCTACAATTATATGTGATTGCGTGGAGTATCTTTCTATAAGTTCTTCTAGGGCTACAATAGTCTCTGATTTTTTTCCCCCTGTACTCCTCGCATATACATTGTAGATATCTACAGGTTTTACCTGTCTATACTTAAGAGTAACAATCTCTATATACCTATGATTTGAAGGGAGCGCCTTTACACTAACTTCTAGGTCCTGCCTAATCCAGATAGCTAAACCCCCTGAAGGTCGCCCTCTTTCACCCTTTTCCGCGGGTACACTAAAATTTAGAAACCCCGGGAAATACTGTGCTACAAGTAGCCAGGATTCTTGGAATAGATAGATATTATACAGATTAATAAATGAGGCCCATTCCGGAGTTTGAATCTTCGTGTTCAATCCTGCAACATTCGAAGATAAGATTGAACCAAATTTATCAAGGCCATCAGGGAGATTAGGTTCCATATTTAAATTTGGGTCTTCTAGGACGCGACCTGACATGGGGTTATCATGATCTTCCAACAACCACGAGGTTACTGGTGTGCAAAGAATGCCTGGATTAGGATCTACATGCAGGCTCGGACATTCCGCTACGATAGCGACTGAGAGGTTTGATTGGTCACCTTTATATGGTAGTCCATCATTAGACTAAGCCCGAACAGCCTTGTTCACTTTCAAATACTCGCTTTCCAGTTTTAGCCAGCTTTGTATTGCAGAATAATCTGGGGAGCAACTTCTAAACTCCAACAATATTAAATTTTCTGCCATATTTGCCTGTTTAAAGACCAGTTCAATACAGTCGGTTTTGCCCCCTTGGGTAATAAGCCTTTGTGCCCTGACAATATCATCTCTTATCAGGGATCGACAACCCCTTGGTATGCCTAATCCAATGAATAGCCTTATTAGTTAGAGATTCACTTGATTCTGGATCCCTGTCAGGGCCCAATTTCGGAACATTCACCAAATAAACTTTCGGTGTTTCATTCAGATTGGCATGGTGTTGTTGATTACTTCTGTCCATTGTAGCAATTTTGTTGTTAATTTGTTCATACATGCTAGCTTGGTCATGATGTCTACCGCTCGATTTGGAATCACCACTTCTTTCCCTTAGCTGCGTTTCCCCTGGCGCTGCATTTAGTTGTTTAACAAAATTAGTGTAAGGGTCTTGCGACAACCCCTTCCTTGCCCTAGCCGCTTCACTATACAAAGCACCAGTCTGGTTCAAAACACTATCTCTACTTTGGCGTGACACAATGCGTTGAGTTGCCACATTTCCCTGATCTATAGGTATACCACTTGTTTTCTTATTTGCTAAGCAAGTAGAACAGGGACCACAACCTAATATGGTGTTGTTTACTGTGGAGGTAAGGCTTTCAATCTTAACCTGCATGCTCTCAACCAGTTTACATAATTGTTTAACCACAATGGTCAGGGCAATGCGGTCTTCCTTAGTGGGGACGAGAGAGTCAAGAAAACCCCCAGTGTTAATTCACTAGCTCCTTGGGGAACAACCATCTCACATGTACAATTGGATTGGACTCCTTCACCATCAATCGTAGAACTACAGCTGTCAGTATTTGCTAGGGCTAAAAACCTATTTTTACAAATAATATTTGGATCAACCACAAGGGGGCATATTGCTCTATGATCTATACCAGAATTCATGATCTCATTTTCCCCCTCAGCATTCCCTTGTTCTTCAACTCTATCACCTTGTTTTCTCCCTAGGAACATGTCAGGGACCTCGAATTGGGCCTTGTTTAACCCCCCCCCCCCCTCAGTGCAGTGCTTCCACGGGGCTCCCAGATCCCCTTTCTAGCTTCCGATTAGGGAGGTGGTTGGTCGTAAGTAGTGCTCAACATTCCTCGATTAACTCATCAATACGGTCCATAACACAGTTCCCCCCCTGCATGCGTTGCTACTTTCTTAGACTTTCTTGGCTTCTTCCCCTTTGTCAACACATTTGGGCCCTTACCCCCACCCTCATACATTTTCTTTTCCCCATTACTTAGGTCCTAGTGTTATTAAAGTACTTGTGCAAAGTCAACAGTACCTTCTAGAGGTGGTAACAAGGTTGGTAGCCAGCCTCCTCCGGCCCCTGACGGCCACAGGCGGCCCGGGCTTAGCCCGGCGCCGCACGCGCGCGTCCCGCGATTCGGCGAAGAGTTGCTAGCTATATCCGGTGTCAAGGGGGAGGGGCTGCTGTTCCGCTGCGTCGCCCGTGGCTTTCTGGGGCATAGAGTTCTGTGCGCGGCGTCCCCCGCTCTCCCTCCAACAGCAACAGAGCAGGTACGATGCGTCTCCCGCGAAGCGGGAGGCGCATTTGAAATCCCCAGTGTCAGGGGGAAGGGGCTGCTGTTTTGCTGCTTCTCCCGCGGCCTTCTGCGGCGTAGAGTTCTGTGCGCGGCGTCCCCCGCTCTCCCTCCAACAGCAACAGAGCAGGTAGGCGCGAGGAGTATTTGAAATCCCCGGTGTCAGGGGGCAGGGGCTGCTGTTCTGCTGCTTCACCTGCGGCCTTCTGCGGCATAGAGTTCTGTGCGCGGCGTACCCCGCTTTCCCTCCAACAGGTACGATGAGTCTCCCATGTCATCCTAAGTGGCCCTATTATATTGTGATAGAAACCCCACTCATTGGTCTAAACCCCAATAATTTGCGTTGTCCACTGCAACCCGTTTTCATGCTGCATCTTTGCATTTGCTTTCCTAATCAGGAGGAGGTGCATCTCCAATACTGTTGGAGGCTGCCCTCTTCCTTGCTGTTGTTACAACCAGGGAGTCAGCTGTTGAGCATCATCTGATATAAAGTGGGTCAGTAGGGGAGGACTTGTATTTTCATTCAATGTGTGGTGTTAATACCCTAGATTTTCATAGGTCGTTGAATATCTCCTTGAATACTTTTAGCATTGACCCCATCATTGTTAAGTACTGAACGGTGCGTCGGTCTTGGAGGATGTTTAGACTAATAAGTTGTTTTCTTCCTCCATAGTATGCATCTGCACTTTATGGTATTCAGCAGCATGCTGAAAAACACTGATAGGAGAAAGTATTGTCAGGTGGTGATGCCTTAGTTAGGACTGGCACTTCAGTGTCTGGATCTGGTAGTGCTATATCACATACATCCAAAGGATGTGGGCTTTGGGAGGAAGACCCTTGTGAGGCTATCTCATGAGTGAAATGACAGGGCTCCCTGTATCTCCATGCCAGAATGTGTGGATGATGGGGACATTGGATGTGGAGTTCATGTAATGTCAAGTGGCCTTATGCTCCTTGATCTTCCTTGGAAGAGGTAGGTCATTATCCATCCTTTTCCATTTGTGGGCCATCTCATGTAAATTTGCCTTCTCTGAAGAACGTTTTTCAGCCATTAGTTATAGCAGGTTTACAAAGATATTTTCCTCCATGTCCGCAGTGGTTGTGGTTTTTCTTTTTCTGGGCGTCAAGTTCTTATCAGTCTTTTTCTTCCTCTTCTCTACCAAAGTGTGTGAAGTTGATTTAGTCAATGTCGATATTTTCTTCTGTGTTGACGTATGACTCTGCTCCAATGTTTTCTTCGGAGTCGATGTAGGACTTGGCTCCTATAGGGTATGCTGCATAGATTCTACACCTTTGGTCGGCTGTGACTGCTTCGTCAACCCAAATGGCAGCTGTAGTGTTGAAGGTTTTGTCAGTGCCATACGCTGCAAAGGCATCAATGACTTTGTTGGCAAAGAGGGCTGCTGTTAGTTTCCTCCATATCTGTTCCTGTGGCCTTGAGCCCGATTGGGATCGAGCACAGTCTCGTTCTGTCTCAGTTCAGAGGCACACTCTTGGGGTCGGCCAGAACCCAAAGGCTGTGAGGCACCAAGACAATGGTGGGAGGGTTGTATTGGTAGTCTTTTGCTATCTGTGGTAGTCTGGGGACCTTGGTTACTGACAGCCCTTGATGTTGTGTTTGCCCTGGTCCTGATGCTGCCTCACCTTCCACAGATTCCACAGCCGGCATCATCAATGTCATGGCCTTTCTCCTCATGTAGACTGGAGTCCTCGGAAGCAACATAGTGCGGGCTGCACAAGATAATGTTGCCATTTAAGAGAGTGTCGACTTCATTGCCGCACTCTAGCTGCCGTTTCTCAATTGCAGAGTATTATGCCTCCACAGTCAACTCCATGTTATAGGCTAGGCATCAGTCCCATCTAGAGCGTAGGGTTTTCTTATTCGGTAACGGGCCGCAGGCAGCGAAATCCTGCTCGTTGTACTCCGGCGACAAGCAGAGGTTGCAGATGACGTGCTGATAAGAGTATGCGTATTTTGCCCCACATCGAAGGCACTTCCTGAAAAGTCCCTTTATTACCTTCCATCAATTGAATCCAGTGGTGGCTCCTCTACTAATGCGGAGGAGCGTCGTCCCACTGGTTTCCAATCAGTGAAAAAAGGAAAAACAACTGATAATAACATAACGTTATCATCATTTTCTTTTACTTCCTGCAGTGGCTCTGTTTCCTGGAGGAGGGGCTGGGCCCTGTGATGCCAGAGCACGGCAGGAGGAGGAGCGGTGTCACTCAAAGTATGCATGAAATTTTGACTGGCCCTCTCGGGCCGCCAAAAACAGTCATGCGCACTTGCCATGTTCTCCATCCAGGCTGCATTACAGCCCGAGTGGAGAAAATGCCCCCAGTTACCATGCTTGGTCTGACCGCCAAACTACAGTGCTCAGACCAATCACAATGTGTTTTTTCTTTTCTTTTATGATTTTATACCCCCCCCCCCCCCCCCCCACCCCCCTCCACCCTCCCCGCCCCACCACCCCAGTCCGGTTGCAGCCCCTTCTACTTGGATCAAAACATTTTCAGAAGAACTTGGGTTTCCCTCGTGTTGGAAGTCTGTTGTGCTTCCAAGAACTGCAAAGGCATTAAGATGCACAGAGCGAGTGAGGAAACCTCTTTTCGTGTATGTGATGTAAATGCCTAAATACGGGATACAGTCTCTGTTCACTATTGGGCAGAAACATTCTTGGTGGGAACCCTGTAAGCAGGGCCGGACTGGCTGCGGTGGGCCCCGGGCATTTCCCTGGTAGACCGCCAGGGTGGGGACTGGTTGTGGCCCCTGAAAGGCCGTTTTTTGTTTTACCAGGCCCGGTTTTGCAACGTAGCAAAACTGGCCACCGGTAACAAACAGCAAAAGATACACAATTGATGGACAGAATGCAGAACAAATCAATACCTACACCCCCAGTCAAGAGATATGGGTTAAATCCATCATTCTTTTGCTCACCATGCCACCCCAGTTTAGACCTGGCCATATGCAAATCAGTCTTGACTCTGTGCCTCACGGGAACAGTCTAGCCCAAACTGCCAAGCCAGGTCCTCCCTGCACCGGAAAGAAGCATCCTAAGACCGGTTTGGGGGTTTCACCCCTCATCAGCCAGGATAGCTTGATTCCAGTGGCACAGTGAGCCTGGGAACCACGTCTGGGCATACCCAGCGCACTTAGGGCAAGGAAGCAAGACAAACAATTGATGGACGGAATGCAGAACAAATCAAAACCTTCAACCCCAGCCAAGAGATATGGGTTAATCCATCATTCTTTTGCTGACCATGCCACTCCAGTTTAGACCTGGCCATATGCAAATCAGTCTTGACCCTGTGCCTCATGGGAACAGGGTCAAGGGACCGGAAACAAGCATCCTAAGACTGGTTTCGGGGATTCACCCCACATCAGCCAGGATAGCTTGATTCCAGTGGCCCCGTGCACCCGAGACCCACGTCTGGGCATAGGCGGCGCACTTAGAGCGATGAAGCAAAAGACACACGATGTCTTTTGCCTGGCTGATGAAGGGTGTTTCACAAAAACCGGTCCCAGGATGTTGGTTTCCAGTTCAGGGAAGACCTGACATGGCAGTTCGGGCTGGACTGTTCCCATGAGGCACAGGCTGATTTGCATATAGCTGGATCTGAACTGAGGTGGCGAAGTGAGCTAAAGAATGATGATGGACTCAACCCAGGTCTGTGACTGGGGGGGTGAATGTGTCCATCATCTCCTTGTGTTTGATTTGTTCACCCTAAGTTGGCAGGGTATGCCCAGACGTGGGTCCCTTACTCACTTTGCCACTAAATTCAAGCTAGCCTGGCTGATGAAGGGTGTTACCCAGTAACTGGTCCAAGGATGCTGGTTTACGGCTCAGGGAAGACCTGACTTGGCAGTACGGCTGGGCTGTTCCCATGAGTAACCGGGTCAAGACTGATTTGCATATAGCTGGGTCTAAACTGAGGGGGCGAAGTGAGCTAAAGAATGATGATGGATTCAACCCAGATCTGTGACTGGGGGTGAGTGTCTGCAATGTTTCAGCACTCCGTCCATCATCTCCTTGTGTTTGCTTTGTTCGCCCCCTGTAACAAAAGCAGCTGCAGTGTTTTCAACGTGCATCCATCCGCCCCGCCCTCCCGGACTTTCTCCCCCTGCTCGAGGCCAGTCCGAATCTATTGCCAGGGCCGGTTTACGTTCCCAGTCTAGCCCTGCATGTGAGTCAATGGATACAACATGGATTTTACCCAATTGCGGCATAATCCCAAATATTTATCAAATACTGCAAATATCTGTGAAAGCTGGTCTATTGTTATTTCAGGTTAAGTTACCTTTAGAAGATTATCACCTGCAAACATAGAAATCATCTCATTCCACAAATCATCTACCCTTAGACTTCTTACAAGAGTATCTACCCGGATCCAGCATATCAAGGGTTCCAGTGGCAGCGCAAAGATCACAGTTGACATGTGGCATTTCCTACCCTGTTCCCCTACCTCATTTGAAAGGCTCAAATAGGGCTCCATTTGCCTTCACCCTGGTCATGGGTCTTTGCTACAATAATATAAGTGAGGTTATACATTTGGGACCAAATCCCATTTAATGCAGGACTCCAAACATAGAGCCACTTCAAGTAGTCAAACACTTTGGTTGCATGTAGTGAGATGTCGACTCCTGCACACTCAGCATATGCCATGCAGCCGTAACGGTACCGGAGATTAAGGATAGCGCTTCTATTGCATATAACGTCCAATTGATCTAGGTGTACTAAAGGACTCCACGTCAAAAGTAGCAAATATCTTACCCTTTGTACTGCCTTTTAAGAGAGCAATTGACCAAATGTGGGGACCCTTCTTGTTGAGATTTGAGAGGGTCATGTATTCCTAAACTGAACCGGATTTCTACATTGTAATTCAGTTAATGAGTGAGATAGTACTCAACACCATTCCTCTTGAAGATTAAAGGTACATTTATCTGGGTATCACCTTTAACATCCTTGCAAAGAAGGTCTGCAGTCCTTCTTTAGATCTCCTGTTGTGGGTATTTAAAAGCAGTGAGTACCCACAGAATGATATATCCCTAAACAAGCTCGCTATAGAAGAACCAGATTCATCTACAACTGCAACTAGCAGAGTTTGTTGAAATCGGTTATACTTTAAAAAAAAAATTTTTTAAACTCTCCACCATAGTAACTGAAAGAAAAATAAATCTATTTGGAAGAAGAGCGTGTCAAAAAGACAGTAAAATCAACCCTTCGAATATCTACCTTCAAATAGCAATACATTTCACTAAATGTGAATGCGCAATAGAATACCACAATTAATGATGCTTTGTTTAAATTACTACAAACAACATCACTCAAATTCATATTTTACCTAGAGAAATAAACTGCATATAGTAAAAGTTATCATGATTGGACGTTTATAAATTCAGATGCCCACTGTTGCAGACAACGTTATTTAGGAGGAAGCCTCCAGCACATTTGAAGCTAAAGTTAATGAAATCTTAATTTTCAAAAGGAACCGCAGATTCCTCACCTGTAGACTATTTCCATGGGGCAACACTGGAAATTTTTCAAAGCAATACTCCCAGGCACTTCTAGGTGGCACCAGGCGGATAAGCGTAGGCTTTGTTCCACCCAGCAGTGAATGAGCAAAGCTGCATGCAAGTTGCAGCGCCACCCCTGTGCGGAGACTGTGACCTCGGATACAGATCATGTCAATTGTTGGTGCTAGGGTGCAGACCTTTAATTTGGAACCTTTTTTTTTTATATTCAAATCAGTTTTATTTGAAAATAGAAAGAAAAGAACAAGACAATACAATAAGGTGCAAAAAATACATTAAAGACAGTAAAAGCAATTCTCCAAGTACAAGGTTCTGATTATGATGAAAACATGGTAATAGAATCACTAGAATAGCAAACCAAAAGAAAGAAAAGAAAAAGGAACGTTAACATATGTGGTGATCAATACATTTACGTATACATATACAATTGCATAGTCATCCTATATCTTTGTGTAGATTCTCATCTCGATGACATCTAAGACCATCTCTCGTTGAAGGGCATTTGACAGGGACTTGGGCTTGCTGACTTTGTAGCCTAAGGGGGGGGTCAAACAAGAAGGAGGAAGCGTCAAGGGCCTTCCACAATTTTTTGTGAGAGACACGCCCTGGAGATGAGTGCAGTGCTGGGTTATCGGCTCCTCTCAGGAAGGACAACCAGTCTTGCCACATTTTTAATGATACTTCAGAAGCGATTTTCCACTTACATAATACAACTTTGCATGCTAAGGTGAGAAGAAGATCAAGGAGCTGGCGATCAACCGTATTAGACAAGTTCGGGTCCTGTACTCCCAGCAGAACATAGACGAACTCCCTTACAGGTTTGATACAGAAAATATGTTCAATGCAGTCAAAGATTCTATTCCAATATTTCCTCAATGAGGGGCAATTAAATATCATGTGGGCCAAGTCCCCCACTTCTGCATCACAATTCCAGCACATGGGGCTATCTCTTAGCTGAAGACTAAAGAGCTTCTCTGGTGTCCAATACGTTCTGTTGATTAACATCAATTTAGTTTGTGATAATATAGGGGAGACCTTATTCCTAAATGCAGTAGTATATATTATATCCCAGTCGAAAGTCATACCCGTTGTGTTGGACTCTGCTTCCCATCTCATCTCATTTTGTCTGTGTGTTTTCTGAGGAAGGGGGAGGAGCATTTTATAAACCTTCGAAACAAAATGTCCCGCTTTATTAATGCGAGGGACAGAACTCCAGAGCCATGGCACAGAGGGAATCAAGGAGCGCGCAGACAGAGTGTTTTTAGTTTCAGAAAGTCGTAGAAGTCTATTGGTGTGAGGGCGTGTGTGGCTTGGAGTGACGAGAACGGTAGAGGTTCAATACCCTTTAAGAGATCGCTTACCATGTTGATACCTTTCGCGGACCAGTGTTTCACTGAAGGGGTACCCCGTTGATTTTCAGTAAAGGTTTATGCCAAAGGGCTATGGAAGTGGATTTTTTTAGCTTTAGGCCTTTATGGTTTGACTGGTCGAGTTTCAGGAGTGCCCTTCTTGTGTTTAGCAGGATATACTTTGAATGGGGTAGGTGCGCAAGGTCCATGGTGAGTAGGGCCGTGAGTGGAATAGTACCTAATATAGCTTTTTCGATATCCATCCATAGTGGGGTGTAATCTGATTCTTTGCTTAGCCACTGGGCGCCCTGTTTGCATAGGAACGCTGTTTGATAGTGTCTGAAGTTTGGGAGACCCAGGCCGCCTTTTTCTTTAGCTAGCTGTAGCTTTTTCATTGATATGCTGGGCTTCTTCCCTTGCCACAGAAGCGTACCAAACAGCTTCTCTACTTTGTGTAGAAAATCGTCGGAGAAAGTCATTGGTAGCATACTTGCCAAGTAATTTACCAGAGGTGTTACCATCATCTTCAGGGTTTCAGCCCTACCCCACGAGTATAAGTATTTAGGCGACCAGCCTTTTAGTAGTTTGTTTATTATAGTCAGAACTATGTTCTCATAATTGGCGCTGTGGAAATTAGGTCCCTATCAAATTCTAAGCCCGAATATTTAAAGCAGCCTGGCTGCCACGTTAATCCTGAATCTATTATGATATCTTTGTTCACTAGGTTATTGAGTAATTTAACTTCTGTCTTGTCTTTGTTTAATTTATAACCGGATACCTTTGAGAACTCATCGATAGTGGTGGGGAGGACCGGTATAGCCTCATCCGCCTTCTCTGAGACAACCAGTACGTCATCCGCATATGCCGTTAGTTTTACAGTACAGTCGTTGAAAGGGATTCCTGGTTTATTTTTGTTGTGTCTAATATGGTAAAGGAATGGTTCGATAGCCAACAAGAATAATGACGGGTAAAGGGGGCATCCCTGCCTCATACCTTGGTGTAGCCGAAAAAAGGTGACGAGAATGAACCTCCTGCTCTGACTCTTGCTACAGGGCAGAAATAGAGGGACATGATCATGTTTATAAGTGATGATCCCAGAATAAATTTATTTAATACAGCCTCCAAGTAAGCCCAATCTACTTTATCGAATGCTTTTTCAGCATCTAGTGTTATCGCTGCTGAAGGAGTGGAAAGGAGCTTCGCTTTTTCTAGTAGATGTGCTAGAGTCCTGGTGTTATCGCTTGACAACCTGTTCCTCAAAAATCCCGCTTGTGATGGTTGGATGAGTTTTGGTAGCATTTTTTGGAGGCGTGCAGCTAAGATGGAGGCGAAGAGCTTACAGTCAAGATTAATAAGAGAGATGGGCCTATAATTCTTGGGTAGTGTGGGGTCTTTTCCTTCATTTGGGAGGACGGCAATGGTGGCTTCTGACAGAGTACCTTTTGTTTCTTCTGTCTCACTTATTTCTTCGAACATGTGGAGGAGTGGTTGTGTGACCACCGGGGAGAAGCATTTATAAAATCTTGTGGAGAAACCATCCGGTCTGGGGGCTTTTCCGCACTTTAATGATTTAATGGCGTTCTGAACTTCCAGGGACGTAATTGGACTGTTTATGTCTGCTTGTTCATCTAGGGAGAGAGACAGAAGTTAGCATTTACCCAAGTAATCATTGAACTTGTGGCTTTCTAAGTCTGTGTTCTTGGCATAGAGTTTTTCATAAAAATCCTTAAAAAGATCTGCTATTTTTGTTGGGTCGGAATGAGCTACACCAAGGTTGTCAACAATGGAGAGTATCGTGTTTTTTTGTATTTTGAATTTGAGGTAGGCTGCTAGGCTTTTACCTGCTTTGTTCGATTCACATAGCTTGAACCTTTTCCTCCTATCTAGCCTTACACCAGCCCTTTTACTCACGATTTTATTGTATTCGTACTTTTTGTTGGCCAACTTATTTAGTGAATCCTCTTTCCTGTCTTGCAAGTGTTTGGCTTCTAGAATGGATATTTCCTTTTCTAGCTCCTCTAATTTCCTGTTATGGTTTTTATTCATGGCAGACTTAATCTTAATGATTACCCCTCTTATTGAGCTTTTTAATGCCTCCCACCTAGTCAGGTCAGAGGTGTCGCCCCTGGCATTGTGAACCAGATATTCTTTGATGGCGGTTTCAATGGTTGCCCGGTGTTGTTCATGTTCAAGCACGTCATCATTAAGGCGCCATGCGGAATGGCGGGTGGATGGTTTTATATCAGAGATGGTGAGTGTGATGCAGGAGTGATCGGACACGAGCCTCGGCTCCATTGATGTTTCTTCAATTCTGGGTATAGCGTTCTGTGTGATAAATAAGTAATCGATTCGTGAGAATGAGTCGTGGGGGGGAAGAGTAGAACGAGTAGTCCCTCCCGTCTGGGTTTTGCAGGCGCCATGAGTCGACTAAGTGGAATCGTTCACAGAGATTTTTGAAGGCTCGCTTGCTACGGAAGGGGCATCGGGAGTCTCTGTCCAGGGGCGGGTCTACGGGGAGGTTAAAGTCTCCTGCAAGAATGTGTACTGCCGGGTCCGGTATATTATCAATTTGTTTCGTTAGATCCGATCAGAATTTCAAGTCACATGTGTTTGGGGCATAGACGTTTGTGATATAGAATTCTGTGCCATCTTTTGGTAGTTTGGTTGTAACCCATCTCCCTTTGGTGTCAGTCGTGGAGGAGAGGAGATCAATGTTAGATTTTTCTGGATATCAAAGTTACTACCCCGTTCTTTTTCCCCACCGCTTCTGAACCCGTGACTTCCGTAAAGAATTTATTTCTGAGCGTATTGAGCTGTTTAGTGTCTAGCTTGGATTCCTGAACCAGTGCGATTTCCCCCCTCTGTCTACGTAGATAGTGTAGGATTTTTTGACGTTTGACTGGTTTATTAAGGCCTTTGACATTGAGGGAAAGTACCTTCAGCTTTCCTACCTGATTCACCCCAAGAGGTGTATTAACCGTGGGCATAGGCATAATCATGTTTAAAATGATGCACTGCTAGAGTATCAGTGTTGAGTAGAACCCTGTGAATTTGGAACCTTTTTACATGCTAAAAAGAGACAACTAAATCCAAACATTGAGGAGGGAAGGCAGTGAAAAACTTGCATGACACAGAGTACCCACTAGAGAGTGTGTTACCAAAAGCAAGTAACTTGTATTTTTTGATGGATAGTTCCTACCGCAGGTTCCCCACTTTCAGAATAAATATCAAAGTAGTACCTGCTAGAGTGGACTGTTTATGGAGTGGGTTCAGACCAAAAAGTCCTGCAGGACCAAACAGGCGAAATGTCCTTTCAGCCACACCTGCCTGTCAAGGCAGCTGTGCATCATGAACGCGTGTCCCAACGTCCATGTCGCAGCCTGACCGATCCATATGCCAGCACAGTGGTAGCAATGTCCGCCCTAATGGAATCAGCTGTCAGAACCTCCGGAATTCAGTTTTGGCCAATGGATTGCGGATATTAATGCAGAGGCCTAGCCACCTCGACATAGCCCTTTTCTGCACAGAGTTTCCATACTTCGCTGCAGAGAACCCAACATAGTTAATCATCTACCCATTGGTACAATTGATGTAAAAGCTTAAAGCTCATATGGGGTCCAACAGATGGAGTCTTTTTACCTCTTTCGTGGAGTGAAGCAGGGTAAAGAATGTTGGGAGAGTGATAGATTACCCAAATTGGAAAAGAGTGTCATCTTTCAACAAGGCCACCAAAACCCTTAGCAGCAGTTTACCTGGAGGAAAAGTGGTGTACGACGGTTGTACCAATAGGGCTTAGAGTTCACTCAGGTGACAAGCTGAAGTGATCCGAATGAGGAAAGACAGTCATTAATGTCAGAACACCCAACAAGCAGCTGAGCAGCAGCTTGAAGGGAGTGCACATGAGAAACGTCTGGAGCAACTTCAGATCCCATTGTGGCTTTACGAATGGTTTGGGAGGGAACATGAGTGTTAAGCCTTTTAGAAACCTTCATCGCAACAGGTGATTTAAACAAGGGAGGTTGGTCTGCCAAATGCAAAAAGTGTTGACATATAACCTTTAATATTGCCCATTATAAGACCTTGCTGGTCCAAAGAAAACAAACATTACAACAGTTTGCCTTTTAAAGGGTCTGTTTTGTGGACTCTATACCAGGGCATAAATCTATCCCTGCACCTGGCATAAATGGGACGGATGTCTAGCAGCAAGGATGACATTGACACCTAAAGTGGGTGATCAAATGTAGTCAGACATTACACTAAATCTCGATGCATGGGGGTGTAGATGGGGTGCAACCCTGCCCTGCTGATGCAATAGAAGATCCTCCCGAAGTGTAGCCTGATCAGAGGACAGATGCATATGCCCAGAGGTAATGGGGGGGGTTCTCATACAATTTTTTAACTCCCTCACAGACATTTTAGTCTAAGTGTTGTGGTGTATCTTGATAAAAATAACCTACCATCATAGACCCACCCATACACAAGAAAAAAGGTGTGGAAAAGAGAGAAAGCACCTCACGGTCGCAACACCAAGGGGGCAGCTGGCTGGTACTCACCAGCAAGCCCACTTATCATTGGTTACTTTCTCTCTAAAGAAAAGAAATGTGTGTTCTGTTATGAAGAAATCTCAACCCAATGAGATCAAGAAAAAAACAGATGGAGAAACCTAAATTTGAATGTATTATCTCTGCATGCTATTATAGTGCATGCCCCTTGGACCCCCTGAGAATTTAAACAAATAATCCTCACCGTTAAAAATTGGTACAGCTTACTGGCTCAAAGTAACTTTATTAAGTGCTGTAAGCTATCCCAAATTAAAAATGGTTCCCATAAAACCATAGTCAATCATTGTAAGCCAACATGTTTTGTTGTCAAAAACAATTCGAGCAACTTCTTCAGGGCTAGTGGGGTTCCAAATTAATACTTCATGCAAGGTTCCACATCAAACCATTTGGTCGCGTCATCATTAGAGAGAAACAAGCGTCAGCTGATCGCGTGCCCACTTAGTGACAGCCAAAAAGTCCTGTCACTGCTATCGAGTCCCTCCGGCAGCTAGAATCGTCCAGTTCCCAATCATGATCTGCCAAGTGCCGCCGACTGAGTGAGTTTGCCCTGGCATTCAAAGATCCCACCAGGCTGGTCAATTTCAATTGTTAACTTTATTTAGCAATAAAATGCATTAAAGTGCATACAAATTCATTTCTTAAACATACTTTTAGCTACAGTGCTACCTAGTGTCTGGTACCATCATGGCCCTACACTGGCTCCCGGTCAGACAGCGAATTAAGTTCAAAGCGCTGTGCCTGGCCTTTAAAATTTTGAAATCTTCCTCGCCGCCGGCACTTGCCAAATTACTTACTCCTTATATTCCTCTGAGATGTTTGAGATCTGAGGCGCTCCACCTGGCAGTTTGCCCCCCGTTTTAAATTGAGCAGAATGGGTGGCCGTTCCTTTCGGGTGCTCGCGGCAGGGTTATGGAACTCGCTTCCGGTGCGCATCCGAGCTCTTGATGATTTGCTCGCCTTTAGGCAGGCGATTAAAACTTTCTTGTTTCCCGTCTCCGAATAGTTGTCCCTTTCTTTTATTGTGTGTTATGTTATAGTGCCTGTCAAAAGCGCTAGGACGCCCCTTTGCTGGGGCAGCTGTGCGCTATAAAAATATAAATAACATAACATAGTCACAAAGTTTTATATAAAACAATAATTTAGCTTAAAAAACCCTATGATGGTATGATACGACCTGAACTGCTTCATACAATGGATATTACATGGAGAATTTCATTTTATGACATTTATTAAAAATCAGGATATGCAACAACAAAAAAATTGTTATAACATGATTCAAAGCCTGTACAATCTCAAATGCCTTAATAGAAATAATTAACATTTAAACTTAGTTTAGGTGACCTGAACTCTTCTTTTTTTATTTTTAACTTTAACTATCGAACTGTATTTGTTTTTATTTTGTGCCCGCTTATCCCACTTCCCGTCGCTGCTGTCCCTGCAGCTCCTGCCCACGCACTTTTCCAGCCTGCAAGCTAACTGTCCTTCCCTCCTCCCCTACTTAAAGGCGGCCGTGCGCAGCGGGGCACCGTTGCCGCGCCAAAGGCAGGCCTAAGGCAAGCCTGTCTGCGCCCGTCCGCAACCAGACTGCGACCAGTGCCGGAAACCCTGGATCCACGAGCCTCCACCGATACAACTCCGCCACACTCCACACACTCAACCCCGGAAAGAACAATGACTGCCAAGAAGCCATGTCAAACGCGACCCAAAGCCAGTTTTCGGCCGCCATACCTTCCCCACAACCCAGGCCTCCTGTTGTATTTCTAGCTAGGACCCTAATTCGATATTCCCGATTCATGCCCTTAGGTGGTTATAACAAATAGTACCCTTATAAAGGCATAAGAATCATATCCATAAGCATGCACGATTGACTGAGTGAAATAGCGGACTCTAGAGATACACTCTTTATTCTGAGGGAGCAAAGTTGACCTGTTTATGCGGTTGTCAGAAACTAATCCCTTCTCGTCTAAATCAGGACGGTTAACCCTTTCCTGAACATTCGAGAAAGTTTCTAGTGACCTCTGAGCTAGCTGGCAAAACTAATTAAGTCTAACATAGTCAGTAGAGACCTAGATGACCTCAGCCCTACGTCTACACTGCTGTTTATGTTATTCCAATGCGCAGAGCCTATTGGGAATATAGGAACTACACTACATGGCTCCCAACGTTTGGTAAGGCGATAATCTAACGCAAGACACTAGAGTAACTCAGTCGTGCTTTTCACACAGACCCCTTTCTCCCATAAAAACTCCAATAGACGTCTGGAGTGGGTGAAAGGTTAATATCCGCCGAAACTTAGTAGGATGAGAACCCTATGGATTAGTTTTTGTTTTAGTCAACGTTGAAGGATACAGTGTTCCAAAATATTGTGCACCTAATCTTTGTTTCCTTGAAACTCGCTCTGCAACAAAAACATTTTTAGTCAATAAAATGACGGACAGTGAAGAAGAAAGAGATAGAGAAGCATTAGCAACTCAACTCTTAGAGGAAGACACAAGTCTCCAGCAAGGTGACCCAAATGCTATAATCATTCCGGTCAATATAAGAAAAACTATGACTCTGAAACTTATAGAAAATGGACTATCACCAAGAGGTGGTACGGTCATATTCGTGATAGAGGCACATGAGTATCGGCAGACAGAGGTATTCTACTCATGGATACCTTTTTGAGCAGCACACGCTGTGACAAAAGATTTTTACTATTACAAAATAGAGGAACCTCCGGACATATACACTCCTTTCGAGGACGTTGAAATCCCACTAACTTACCAAGAGGACCTGCTCTGGTTTAATGGCGCCCTAAAACATCAAAATCACATCACCAGGCACGGTCCACTAGGTAGACCAGGAGCCACGTGGCCGGTTCTAGCCAGCTACACACCACACCCAGACATTGAAACAATGTAGAGCGAAGAACTTCTGGTTAAACTAAAAGAATTAACAAAGGCATATAGAGAATTAGTTAAATTGGCAAGGGACGATATAAAGTACCTCCAGAAATTGAAGGAGACAGATATAACAGACAAACCATTTGAACTTGCCAGAATCATTGAAAAATCCTATGAAGAGCTAGGAAGAGATAGTTTGGGTGGGAAACCAATAAAACCACAACTAACTGAAAATCCTGAAGAAACATTTATTAAAAATAATCTAAATACTCCAAAAAAGAGTTGGGATGGTATTAAACAATCCACTCCAAAGGAAAAACGATTCCAGTCCAGAGGAAGGTCTCCTCAAAGGAGAGAATGATCTCCTGGCCGAGGAGGCAAGTCTCCCCAAAGGGAACCCTCTGAGAAAAGATACAGCCTTAGAGATAGGGATAAATTGAGAAAACCTGATAGATATCAAGATATTGATACACGCCCCTCTCGATCTTTTCAGACTTCCTCACAAAAATCGGAAAGAAGAGGACGGTCAGAACACAAGGAAGAGCACGTCAAATCCAAAGACAAAGAACCTGCTCTTCAAAGTAAAAATCACAATTTCCCAGAAAGAAGGTAGCAAGTATTAAAATTAAACATGCCGAGGATTCGGAGGACACAACTGAAAAACAGAGAGTGGGCCCAGACAATGATAGACAGCGCAGCAGAAGTGACCATAGCTCGCAAGATCCTGATGAATCTTCTGGAGACAGTGGACACGAATGAATACATTCAGGTGGAAACTGCAGACACGAGAGTTAGCATGACCCATAAACTATATGAAATAACATTACGTATAGAGGGAGATAACACTAGGAAAATAAAAGGTCTCTTTTGGGAGAATCTTTCTAAAGGCTATGACATCCTGTTAGCTGAAAAAGGCTGGCCACCAGAGTTTGTCAGGGAGTGCCCTCATGGCGAAGAAATGATTATGCCTGCCTTCTCAAATCATATTCCAATTCATAAAAAATACACATTCGCAAGAAAATGGGCAGTGGCCCAAGCCCCTGCATTATACAAAAATCATGTAGGATGGGATGAGGACTGTCCTCACCACAAAATCCAGTTAAAAAATCAACCTACTGCACAAAGGCAGTACCCAGTTAAACAAGAAGCTAAAAAGCAAGTCAGGGAGATCTTAGATCAACTTAAATATCAAGGGGTGATTGAAACATGCACCTAACAAATGAACAATCCTTTGTTTCCTGTCTCCAAGCCAGACGATTCATATCGCCTAGTTTTGGACTACAGCCATTTAAACTCCTGCTGCAAAACTTTTACAGTACAAAACTCTCACAGTGCAGCACTAATGAACAACATTGTGCGCAAAAAATATAAAACAACATTAGATATCTCTAATGGATTCTTCTGTCAAAACATTGCACCTGAAAGCAGGTGTTAGACCGCTTTCTCATTAATGGGGTCGCAAAAACAATTTTGCCGACTCCCACAGGGATTCAAGAATATCCCAGGATTAGTCTCAGTTAGGGTAACAGAATTACTACAAATATATGATGATGAGGCATTATCATAGGTCAATGACATCTATCTTACAGACGATGACCTGGAGACACACTTAAAAAGAGTGAACACCATAATTCTTGGGTTTGCATCAGAGGGTTACAAATTCAACTTTAAAAAGTCAAGAATTGCCCATCTAACAGTCCTATTTTTAGGATATGAATTATCACGTGAAGGCAAAAGCCTGGCAGACAACTTCCTAAAGAAGTGTGCAGTACTCCAAGCACCAAAAACTCAGAAAAATTTACAATCAATACTAGGCTTCCTGAATTTCGGTAGAACATCCATTCTAAATTATGCAGAGAGGGTTTTGAGATCATTACAGACAGACATGTTAACTAAAACAAAACTGTAAACACGCGCAAACAAACGCAAATTTATAATCGGAGTCATCCCAGGAAAATGCGGATTCACATACCTGACCTCTAATGAGGGAGAAATTGTACCTATAGCTTACAAATCACATTTGTACACTCAAGCTGAAATAAAATTCAGTTATATGAAAAAAAATCTGACAGCGGTTCAAACTGCTGTAGCAAGAGAAAGAGCCATAGCCCAAGGCAAGAGAATAACTGTTTATACAGCAGAATCAGCTCTTGAGGCATTAACAAGTCCACGCAATCTGAATACAGTGGCATTAGATCCAAAATGGATACAATGGGAAAATTCTCTTGCTACAGAAGACGTGAAATACTATTTTGACCCGAAAATGAAAAAACTAGATGATCTAGAATACGAACAAGAATATCCTCTGCCAAGCGAAATTCTGCCTCTCGAACAATATACCTGTGTAATCTATATGGACAGATTTGTACACCTTTACGATGTAAAGAAAAAATCCTACAATGCAGCGTGCGCGATTGTTAAAGGTCACTGGCGCACTGGTAAATTCAAACCGATGATTACCAAAACTGAATCACTCAGAAACTGTTCAGCTCAGCGAGCTGAAATAAGATCTTTAAAGATGGCGCTTTAAAATGCCGATCGAGAATTCCCCACACTAATAGTGTGAGATTCGCATTACTGTGTCGAGTCATACAACAGTGACATGCAGACATGGAGCAAAAACGGTTACAAAGATGACAAAGGTACCACAATAAAGCATAAAACGCTTTGGGAACAAGTAGTTCTTTTGCAGAAAGAACGACAAAAGACTCACGTGATACATACACTGAGTCATCAACGTGATGGCGTTCACGTTGCAGGGAATCCATTGGCCAACAGAGCCACAGCGGCAGCGATTCAACCGGATTCCGTAGCCACAAAAAAACGTTCAAAAAAACACAGATGGAGAAACCATGCTGGCGGTAAAAGCATCGTTAAAAGGCGATTATGCAGCATTGCCTCTCAACTATCCACTCAGTAATACATACATAATTGATGCAAACTCTGTTCCTTTTGCTCAAACTCCTGGAGTGGGGGATAGAGTAATTCCAAACACGAACCAGAGAGTTTTCTTGATTGAAGACGCACACATGGGACTAGGTCCGAGGCACCAAGAGATCTTGAAATCTCTAACAGAATTACAATCAGAATACTGGTGGCCGGGGATGAGCTTGCATATTTAGAAATTTGCAATGGATTATCCGGACTGCAACAGAGATCGCAGTTGTGAACCGGACCAGACTATTGCCAGGACACCTTTATTAGAAAGCATCAGGCGATCTATACGCAGAAATCCAGCCGGAGAAATGCGTCCCCATAATTATTAATGTTTAACAACAAGGGGTGGTGATGGACAGAGTCTCTGAATTAAGCAGAATACTCACCCAGTCAAGAGATCAGGGCTAGATCCAACACCGTTTTTTAGCTCACTGCACCATCCCAGCTCAGAACCTGGCTATATGCAAATTAGTCTGTTCCTGTCCCAGTGCATGATGGGAACAGGGCAAACCAAACTACCAAGCCAATTCTTACACTGGGAAGGAAACAAGCTTCCGGGGACCGGTCTCTGGCATTTCAGCCGTCGTCAGCCCGGCTTGCTTGAATCCTGATGGTGCAATGAGCAAGGGACTCACATCTGAGTATACCCTTCTACGCTTAGGGTGGACAAAATATTTAACAAGGGGTGGTGATGGACAGTCTCTCTGAATTAAGCAGAATACTCTCACCCAGTCAAGAGATCAGGGCTAAATCCAACACCGTTTTTTAGCTCACTGCACCATCCCAGCTCAGAACCTGGCTATATGCAAATTAGTCTGTTCCTGTCCCAGTGCATGATGGGAACAGGGCAAACCAAACTACCAAGCCAATTCTTACACTGGGAAGGAAACAAGTTTCCGGGGACCGGTTTCTGGCATGTCAGCCGTCGTCGGCCCGGCTTGCTTGAATCCTGAAGGTGCAATGAGCATCACCACCTCCTTTTCTGAGTCGTTTTTGGCCACTATAGGTGTGGCAGGGTATACTCAGACATGAGTCCCTTGCTCACTGCACCATCAGGATTCAAGCAAGCCGGGCCGACGACGGCTGAAATGCCAGAAACCGGTCCCCGGAAGCTGGTCTCCTTTCTGGTGAAGAATTGGCTTGGTAGTTTGGTCTGCCCTGCTCCCATGATGCACTGGGCCAGGGACAGACTAATTTGCATATAGCCAGGTTCTGAGCTGGGATGGTGCAGTGAGCTAAATAACGGTGATGGATCAAGCCCTGATCTTTGGACTGGGTAAGAGTGGTCTGCTTAATTCAGACACTCTGTTCATCACCACCCCCTTTTCTGAATGATTTTTGGCCACTATAGGTGTGGCAGGGTGGAGAAGTGTGGCTCAGGGGTTAGAGGCGGCAGACCTGGAGCTTGAGTTCGGTCCGGGACCAGGGTTCAATTCCCCGCCTCGGCGGGTCTTGGGCTCAAAATTCCGCGGACTCGTTAATTCTCGCTCCGGTGCCTTCTCAGCTCACGGGTTCACACTCTGCGACTCTGGGCAATAGCTTGCTTAATCTCCACAACGGCCCCTCGCGGTGGGATGCCTGGCTTTCACCTTGTGGATACCCTGCCAGGGCTATCTCACAGGGGAATACCAGGACGGGTTCCCTAAGCAAGCGCCGAGATGCCCCAGGGTAAGTCGTGCGCTATATAAGACTTCATACTTTACTTTACTTTACTCAGACATGAGTCCCTTGCTCACTGCACCATCAGGATTCAAGCAAGCCGGGCCGACGACGGCTGAAATGCCAGAAACCGGTCCCCGGAAGCTTGTCTCTTTTCTGGTGAAGAATTGGCTTGGTAGTTTGGTCTGCCCTGTTCCCATGATGCACTGGGCCAGGGACAGACTAATTTGCATATAGCCAGGTTCTGAGCTGGGATGGTGCAGTGAGCTAAATAACAGTGATGGATCAAGCCCTGATCTTTGGACTGGGTAAGAGTGGTCTGCTTAATTCAGACACTCTGTTCATCACCACCCCCTTTTCTGAATCCCATAATTATTAAGACTGAATTCACTTAAAAATGTGGCCCCAGCGCTCGGCTGACGCCAGAACTGTTGTAAAAGATTTGCGAGTCTTTATCGGCATATACGCAATTAGGCATGCTACATTCTGACCAGGGTCCTGCGTTTAGCTCTCGAGCTTACAAGGAGGCCATGACCAGCATGGGCATTGCATTGCGGTACTCTTCTCCCTTCCATCCTTGGGGAAATGCGGTAGTGGAAAGAAAAAAACGTGGCATAAAGCAATCTATAACAGCGAGGGTATTAGGTTCGGGTGATGGGTGGGTCAAACATCTAATAAGTTTCCAACGTAGTCTTAATAACATGCCAAGAAATTCTCTAGGAGATATCAGTCCGTATGAACTTTTGTTTGGTACTAGAATGATTATCCAGGATCTGGATCGTCAAACTTCAGTGGTAGAAGAACATTTTTTTGATATCAAAGATCGTTTGGCTGTTTTACAGGACTTGAATGAAACAAGAAAGAGTCTAAGTAACAAAGTTTAAGCCAACAACCACTGAAGAACCACCTGTCCCAGCAAGACCTGTCTGGATTCCAACGATTGGGGATCTGGTCAGAGAAAAGATCGCGGTGAAGAGGGAATTTGGGCCTTCTTACAGAAAAGCAGTACCCGTATTAGCTGTCAGCGGAACAAGATCAGTAGTACTAGCGCCACTTGCTGGTAAAAAGGAAAACAGAATTGTTTCCATCGACCTGGTGAAACCACAAACATGTGGCCGATAATAAATAGCAGGCCCAGTGTGTTACCAAGAAATAGCAGAAGACCAAACTTTGCTACAATCCAAGAGGTTCAAACTGAGAGACTAATCACATTCGATAAACCTGCAGTAAATAAAAAAGGACTATGCAACTTGTGCCTCTTGAAACCCAAATAGCAACAATTCCTGATGATACACCAATCTACAACGATGTAGCCTCAGACTGTACAAATGTAACAAAAGAAAATGCAAAGATCAATGGAAATCCGGAAGCAATCCCACCAATTGACAGAACTGCATCTGGCTATTTTATCAACTTTGATGACTTTTCCGATGATCCAAGTGGACATGGAGACAAGCCAGCAACAAAAACTTTCAAAGTAAAAATAACAGCTTTTTCACCAACTAAAAGAAACATATCTGATTTCACCATGGATTGAATTTTGGACTGTGTTAGGTGTACTTTTCCTCCTACTTTGGCTCGTCAGGGTTTTATACTTGGGTAAATTCATTGATGGAAAATATAGTACAATGGACACAGTAAGTCAGAACATCAACTTGGTCCTAAAGTCTCACAGATCCTCTCACATCGAGAAAAGAGAACTATCATCAGTGAACATCACCGCCAATCCAATACCTGGGGGTATAGCATGGGACAGAATGGACTATGAAATTTATGGCCCGATTGAGCTCTTGAAGTATCCACACCAGTTTAAGGTCTCCTTAAGTGATTTTGTGATACCAAGTTCTTTTTCGGATGATTGGGACTTTGAAAATATTAACAATATGATGTCCGATTTAGTAATGTCAGCTAAATTTACAGAACATGATTATTTACAGGGTTCATCAAATTATGAAGAATTATACTGTTACAATCACTATGGTCATCACTATTTGCATAAATCTGCACAACCTAGAAATGTTTTTACTTATAATCAATGGGAACATTGTCCAACTCCACCAAAAGGAATTTCGAAGACAATTTATGAGAAATTTCCATACTTCTCAGGGTTTAACAGTGATTCAGAATTATTTTATTTCAAAATGTTAAATAAGACAGGAATGAAAACAATGTTGACAAATACTAAACTGATTTATTCTGAAAAGTTTTATGACAAAATGTCTACATTTGGTTTTGAATTTTGGAAAAATAACATTGAAACAAAAACCATCTGAGGAACAAAAGTCTGGCAGGTACAAGGTCTAGAATCATTATTTAGAGCCTGCATGATCCCAGAACAAATATTCCTGAATGATACCATTCAACAAACTACTTGTCTTGGTTTAGCTAAGATAAAAGACTTAAATAAACCGTCTATTCCGAAGCCCATACCTGATAGTAATAGTACTACAGATGTGGAAATAGACGTATCCCATAATTTTCACCAAAACAGAACAAATCCTGATTGGAAAAAATGGTTGATCTGGCCCACAGACACAAATAACTGTCAAGATAGATTCCTGAACAAAAGACAGGGGTTCAAACTGACCAGGCCAGACCCAAGATATTCGCAGAGACAACATCCAGGGATAGTTACAACATACAGTGTAGGGAAATTATGCCTTGAGTGGCTACAGAAATCCACACTGGCTGAAATTAAGCAACACTTGACTTTACTTAAAGAAGGTGCTGACTTGCGAGATTTCATACTGGGACCTCGCAAACAGCGTCAAAAACGTTTCATAGCGGCCGGTATATACGCTGCATACAACAAAGCTTGGAAAGTAATGCAAATTGAAACAGCAGAAAAAATATGAGAAATTGATCGTATACATTTGGAACAAGCATTTACAATGCAATGGTTTCGCCTTTGGAAAAGTTAGAGCTATTGGCATTGCTCATGACATTTCTTTTTTTTTTTTTTTACTTATAAATAAATGGCATTGTTATTTACATTGCAATAGGTCTCAAATTTGTTGGAGTTGGAGCTACTGGCATTGTAAATGGCAATGTTTTTTATTCATGCTTTTTTGTTTGCAGTGGAGTAATTTTTTTTTTAAAGTGCACACTATACCATATTATAAGCTTTTATAGCAACTATAAAAGCTATAGCTATTTTAACGTAAAAGGGTGTAAATGGATGAATACAAATACAAAATAGAATCTTAAACTGTATGGTGGAATGTATAGCAGGTGACAGACTACCAATCACAACATACGTACTTGAAGTGATTGTGGGTACCATATGTAACGAGATGCATCCATAAGATTTGAACACTTTTAAGAGGCACAGTCAAGTATTTTGGAATAACGGCAAAGAGAAGAGCAGTTAAAGCGATATAGAAATAAAGAAGAAAGAAGAAACTGTGTAGAAAATAAGAAAGAAATATCTTAATCTCGCATATATTAGCATCAGCCCTAATAAATCATCCAAGCTCCCTCTTCATTGATCTGGCCTGTTGAATTTGGGACTTTTAAGCTGCAGGGAGTGCCACTGTCCTGGGAAAAAGTGGCTTTGGTACTTGATGTTAGGCTGGAACATATTGAACAGGAGAGCAGCAATAAGAGAAACCACAGGAAAGCACATGCAGCAGGTATTATCCACGACGAATGCAATACAAAGAGGAATCAAATGCTTTCTTAAAAAGAACCCGGAGCTCACCCTTTACATGAAGTCTACCTCGTGTGTATCGTTAAGAAGAGATGCTAACAACAATATGATGTTTGGATAGTCAAGTCCAAGGATGACTAGCCTCCACCAGGGCTTTAGAATTTAGGCTACATGTGATCGCCCTCCTCAAACTATTAATGGGTCTGCATCCTATGGAGAAGTGTCTTTGCAATTGCTTACTGTATACTGGTCTAAATGACTTTTCTCGCCCCATCTATCGATGGGCGTGCATAACAAGAGCCCGCCCCTGCTTCCACACATCCTTTTGTACCAGGGGAAAACTTGTTTGCCTCCACCCTCACCCTTAGTGAAGTTACTCGGGCTGCTGGAGACTCCCCTCTCCAGGGCCAAACCTCAGTTCTCGAAGCCCCAGTCAGGTACACCTGGAGGGAGTTGGCAGCTCCCCACCCTCCCTACACGTATTCGTTCCATTGACTGCACCTCTTAATTTGCGAACGAGGTATGCAGTCGGCCATTCTGACCCAACCACCTATCGGGTCTTCCGCGTACCCTCTGGCTCTGTTGTGATGACCGCTTCCCTCCCAATTCTACATTATAATAGAAGCCCCTCCCTCGCCCCCAACACCGGGGCCTTCACGGGCAAATATCTGGATGGCTCTAAACAAAGAGGGGCGCAAGAGGTGAAGACATGGCCGGAAGTCATCAAATACCACAGCAGGGAACTCAAACACCACCCTGGCCATCAGAAGAGCGCACACAAACACACCACTCGTCACCCAGAGCTTCTGGCAACGCCCCAAATGTACTCAAGTACCGACGGTCACTCCATGCACATAGTTAACTCCAGAGGGAGAGACGCACGTTCCCACCCCAGGTTTGTACCAAAGGTGCCATGGGACTTAATGCAAGCAAGGGAAGTGGACTGTGTGTCCCAAGTTTGCATGCAAAAACAGCTATATCTGGGCAGAAATATATAGTTGGTGTATTGTGCGCCTTGGAGCAAGGAAAGAAATGGGCCCCTGGCTAGGGTGACCAGAATTTTAAAGCCAAAAACCGGGACATTTTCCAAAAATAGGTGGTTTACACTTTTACTGCAACCGGGGCACACAGTGACAGTGCCCCTTAGCAGAAAATTACAGAAGAGGCAGTAAGAACACACATAAAATGCAATTTGTAAAGCCAGTAGCAGGCCTGTTAATTAAATTACTTTTTTATAACAGCTGCTAACCATCCCTGCTTTGCAAAACAAAAATATACCTCCCACTTCAGCCGACCCTCTCTACAAACCGGGACTGAACTTAATTTCTTGAAATCTGCCAGGACAGCTGGCGAAAAAAACGGGACTGTCCGGGCAAATCTGGGACGCCTGGTGGTCAGCCTATCCATGGCTGCAGTCTGGGTTATAACATGGGAGCAATAATCGGGGTTCAGTGGGCCTCTGGGACCCCTGGTAGGTACCGCACCCGTGGAAGGTACGCCCCCGTGTCTGGGCTGTAATGGGCCCTCTTGGCGTTCGCCGGTGCCACTGCACCTACTATACTACCGATACATTCCTTCCAACTCTACAATAAGTGTGAGAGCGTTGAAAGGGGGCGGGGGTGTAGTATTCTAAAAAGGCAATGATTTGGATTGGAACATTGAGAAACAGGACACAAACAACTTGTAGCACGCAGACTCCCGTGCCCTCCGAGAACGGGCGGTGCGGCCAGCAGATGCCCCATGGACAGGCAATGTTGAGGCAGAGAACAACTCACAGCCCAGGAAACACGCAGAGGTAATGCGTGACAGGCGGGAGCGCCACAACTAACCACCCCCCACGAACAGTACCTACACATAAGATGCCTTGCTCTCATAACCTGCCCCCTCGCACAGGTGGGTCTTACCCAAAGCTCTTCCCGGAACCAGGCTTATTTCCTTCTTCCAACACCTGCCCCAGTGTCTGTACTCGCACTGTCCCCTAAACGACGCAGACGTTTGCGGGGGATAGTGGGACCTAATTCCCGGTGATTCGCCTTGCCTGTACTTATCCCACATACCCAACGAGGCAGACTTTTCGTTCCACAAAACCTGTGCTTCCGGTTCTAGTGCTCACCCCCTCCACTACTTACCCCTATTTAGTGCATCATTCCGGGTTCAACCCATACCGCACCCCCAAAAAAGTGCATACAACTCACCGTTCGCACAGCTGTGATTTGTTAAAAGCGCTTCCATCAGATCCCCTCGCGCTTCACTCTGACGGTGACTTATCTTTTTTTTTTTTGTTGGGAGGGTGTCCAGGTAGGATGCTAAAGGGGGCGGCTGGGGGAAGCGCTATGACTCTGTAGATGTGGCCGAGCACCAACCAGATGAAGAAAGGGCTGCAGTGCAGGCAGAGAGCAGGGCAGTCCAGGAGAATTGCTCTCTTTCTTCCACTCCCAGTATCGCTTTAACCTCCTGAGCACCTGCACGCACTACCTCCCCTAAACGCAAAAGCCAAACTTTCCTTAACTCCTCCCCTGCCATTAAAGGGCCCCTCTCTATTCTCCTTCCCCGCGGCGCCTCCCAGCTAAACCTTTACGCTGACCCTCCCATCCGGTTCACCCTTCCTCTCCACACCCACCCTGTGCCTCTCTGATCCTCCTCGCTCCGGCCACTCTCATGCCTCTCCGCTGCTCTTTCGATCTTTTCCAACGAACCTTTCTCGCCTCCTGTCCATCCGCCGCCACCTGATCCCTCCTCATTCCCTGAAAACATTCTTTTTCTTTCACCCCTGACCTCACAATCCTCGTCCTGCCCTTCGCCCCGTCCACTCGCTGTTCTCTTCCACCTGTTTACTCAGAATATCCACTGCCCTAACCCTCTCTACTATCACATACGCGCTGCCCAGGTCGCCATTCCCCAAACTATCAACCGGCTCCGACACTTTTCCCCTTCCCCTCTTACTCGCAAAAATGCCAGGTTTTTAGAAGCGTTAAGTGGGATGAAAAACGCGTGTGTGTTGTGTTCTCACCGACAGCGTCGTCTGAAGGATTTTGGGGGCCCCGGGGAAGACATATTTTGAGGGCTCCTTTAAGGGATAAATTTTTACTTTATTAGGTAAAACGAGGACACGGGGGGGGGGGGGCGGGAGAGGACACGAACGGCGGGAGGGGGGCGGGAGAAGACGAGGGGGGCGGGAGAGACAGGCACATGCGGAAATTAATTTCTTTCCACTGGGGGCTACTCCACAGGAAAAACAAGCACCTACGAGGACACGGGGGGGGGGGCGGGAGAGGACACGGACGGCGGGAGGGGGGCGGGAGAGGACACGAACAGCGGGAGGGGGGCGGGAGAGGACGAGGGGGGCGGGAGAGGACACGAACGGCGGGAGGGGGGCGGGAGAGGACGAGGGGGGCGGGAGAGGACACGAACGGCGGGAGGGGGGCGGGAGAGGACACGGAAGGCGGGAGGGGGGCGGGAGAGGACACGGAAGGCGGGAGGGGGGCGGGAGAGGACACTAACGGCGGGAGGGGGGCGGGAGAGGACACGGACGGCGGGAAACGTGCACAGGACAGCGAGGGGAGGGGGGACGGCGGGAGGAGGGACACGGAGGAAGGCAGGACAGCAGCAAGCACGGTTCGGCCGGACCAGATTCGGGGGCGTTCCCGGCTTTTGGCTGACGTAGCATGACGTAGCCAAAAGCCAAAAATTCTCGGGAACGCCCCCGAATCTGGTCTGGCCATGACGGACGCCTCTCTGTTCCAATGGCTAGCCTCCATTTATGGAGCTAGCCAATGAAACAGAGGGCGTATTCCAAGAGTCCCTTACTGAAGACTAGAGATTTCTCTGGGGGCGGAGCTTACGCTCCGTTCCCCAGTCGAAACCTAATCACTTTCTGTAGTGGACAATGAGTTAACGACTGTCTTCCAGAATATATTCACTGGACAATATTGTATCATCTGCCTTTGATATAATAGAGCAAAACTTGCTAATGTTACAACATGGTCGTTAAAATTGCGTTCTATTGTACAGCTAGGCTGGGCGTTGCAAAACCTACGTTCACGCTACGCGTCATGGCGTCTAATCAACATAACGTCATTATTTTCTATCTTTAACCTTACTGATAAACAAATCCGTTTGGCACAAAAAGGAGCAGACTATACGATTCTGAGCATTGAAAAACCTGAGAGATCACCATTGACAAGGTCAGAGAGACCTGTCATTGAATGGATAATACACGGAACAATTACAATTCCGATAACAACTTTCCAGTTTAAATATTGCCAAGAATATATACCAGCAGGCCAGTATGAAAGGTTGGGTAAAGGATACATCACATCAACCTGGGATTTACCTGACACACACAAATGTTATAGTGAAGGGAAAAGGGAGGTATTCCTTAGTGGCAATAATTGTAAAAAAATCACTGAGCAGTACACTCCTGTGTCAAGGTATTAACTTGCATGGGGCCAGTGAAGGTTCTTCAAATAACCTTTCATGTCATCTTCAGGGCACCCCTACTGCACAGATAGAACCATTCTTCAGACAGCTTTCCAACGGTAGCTAAGTTTTAATAAATGACCACAGCTGTTGTGGAATGGTGCCAGGAGAATGTTATCTCTTAACCGTTACTTCCATGGTCGTTTGCTGTATGCAAGTATTGTATCCGAACATCAATCCAGACATGGAGGCAGCAATATGGCCTTATGTGAATATCTCTTTTATTCGAATTGATACTTTTAGCAGAATGAAGTCTATTCTTTTACAGACTACTGTGCCGCTGACCTAGTCCAAAGAAACGTATAATCTGCAAGTTGCAAGGACAACGTCAGAGACACCTACTCTTTCATCGACAAATTGTCCCGTGCATTTCGTAAAAATGTTAAGTCAAATTTTAAACATGTCTGATACCAATGGCATCGCACATGTATTTAAGACAATTTTTTCAGGACTGTTAACACCATTTGAAACAGTTCTGGGCATCTTCCCGAATTTTGTCCATTCAGTCTTTGGCGGCCTACCTTTAATTTTGGGACTCGTAGCAGGAATTTTATTTTTGTTCCTTCTGCTCCGATATGGCAAGCCAATCCACAGACAAGACTCCGCCAACGATGGAAGAAACGATCCTAGCAATTCGATATCGAGACCGTATCACTAAGGTCCTCGGATTAGCCCGGCTAAGAGATCTGAGTACAACTTGGTTTCTTTCATTCAGACCAATCTGGCAGGATTGCATCTTACCTGTGCTTCAATGTCTGCTATGCGGAGAAGAATGCGTGCTGGAGGTCTGTCTTACACTACCATCAGCAGTACCAATGGATATCGATATTTTGCTTTGTCCAGTAACGACTCATGCAACGTGTTGTCCCCAGCGGCTACCTATTCTGATGATGGCATTCGTTGAGACTTCACCATTACGAGTAGGTGGCGGTGAAGTACGAGAGGAAAGCAGCACCAAACAGGTACAACCTTCTGTGAGCATTGCTGATCCAAACATTGATGATAGCAATCATGCACAGAACTGCACAGTTACAGTATTTTCAAACTTGGTCTAACTTTCACCTGATGTTGCAGACCAATTTTTTGCAAGCCTGTCTGATATGATGTTCTCCCCTGAACAACGAGAATAACTTTTAAAAACAACAAGCACACAGCGTTCCCTGAAATCTGAATTTGGCCTTCAGTTCTGTTAAACAAAGCAACTAAAAACATTTGGAGCTATTTTTTCCCCTGAAAGCGAAATTATTTTTTCAAATCAAAAATATTTACCATTTTTTCCGGCACATGGTACTTTGCTTAAAGTAGAACTATTCTTAGAGAACAGAGCTTCTATTTTTAGAGACATTATAGACAATATCTTACCTCAGCCTCTAGCACATGTACATTATCGTATAAATATGTGATGAAATGGTCTCGACCTTCTCTTCTGTATACAGAGCCATTTCATGTGTAATTTTCGCAATTCATTCAGCTGATATATATGCATTGAACTGAATGATAACCTTGCTTGAAAAAAAACGTACAGTACAAATACTCATTTTTCGTGTATAAACCATACACCATTTCAAATGCAATTATGTATTTTGGGGTGGGTTGGAAAACACACATGCATCGTATGTTTAATATTGCTTATTTTTTAGTAATGATGGACATTAATACGTGGAGTGCGTGTTGTATTTCTATCTAGGACCCTAATTCGATATTCCCGATTCATGCCCTTATGTAGTTATAACAAATAGTATCCTTATAAAGGCATAAGCATCATATCCATATTTAGTAATAGCCCATGCAGTCCAATACATGGCAAGGCTACTCCCATAGACTCCTAGAAAGCACAACGCGTTCTTTAAACAAACCAAGCCTCCAGCAAACCGGGAATTCCCCTTGCTTTTGTTTTGATTTGCACAAGAACTCCTGGAGTCCAGAAAGAGCTGTTAGTTGTTAGTGACGTCTTATGTCCAACCTTAAGTCAAACCCGGCACCTTTCAGGTATAAATATACCAACGTTGCTTTAAGCAAACACACGGTGGTGGGGAGCAGAGCGACGTTCTACTTGCCCGAGAGCCCAGCTGTTGCCAGAGCCAAAGGAAAACGCCCCTCCGTTCGACGCACTGAGAGAGACGCTGTCTTTTTCTCCAGCCGAGAAAATCCAGCTCCGGTGTTCCCAAGTCACCCTCGCGGGTTGCTAGGAGATCGAGCCCTGAAAAGCGAGATACAAGACCTCCTTCATTCTATAACCAAGGTACGGAGCTGATTAAAACCTTAGAGAGAATTTTTGATTCCGATACTTGGCAAAAACCTAACTTAACTTAAAACTGCAACTTACTTACTCCTTCCCACGTATTAGGCTTAGGTCAGGTACACCGGGGTAGGCTTTTCTTAGAAGCACCAGTTGAGTTTGTTAGTCAATGTTTTTATGTATGTATATATTTTATCTATTTTAAAGTATCATATGGCTAAGAAACCATATCAATGCTTTTAGAGTATTATTTCATAATACTACTTTTACTGTACGCACTTTACTTTATAATAAGTATTGCAATTCATTTCTCTTGCATGAGAAAGAAGACTGCTCAATAAAATAACACATTTTATTGAAAACGCCAGTCTACCTATTTCTCTGCACTCTGGTGAAATTAAGCATGCACGATTGACTGAGTGAAACCGCTGTCTATTGTTTTCACACGACTCTAGAGATACACTCTTTATTCTGAGGGAGCAAAGTTGTCATGTTTATGCGGTTGTCAGAAACTAATCCCTTCTTGTCTAAATCAGGACGGTTAACCTTTTCCTGAACATTCAAGAACGTTTCTAGTGACCTCTGAACGAGCTGGCAAAACTAATTAAGTCTAACATAGTCAGTAGAGACCTAGATGACCTCAGTCCTATGTCTACACTGCGGTTTATGTTATTCCAATGCACAGAGCCTATTGGGAATATAGGAACTACACTACACTCCAACACCACAGAATCAGACACC